>NW_028274810.1:10448568-10751598 GCF_037043125.1 Eumetopias jubatus
TGTTGAATCACAGACCTGTACCTCTGAAACAAATAATACATTATATGTCAAAAAAAAAAAAAAAAGAAGAAGAAGAAGAAGATAGCAGGAAGGGGAAAATGAAGGGGGGAAATCAGAGGGGGAGACGAACCATGAGAGACTATGGACTCTGAAAAACAAACTGAGGGTTCTAGAGGGGAGGGGGTGGGGGGATGGGTTAGCCTGGTGATGGGTATTAAAGAGGGCACATACTGAATGGAGCACTGGGTGTTACACACAATGAATCATGGAACACTGCATCAAAAACCAAAAAAAAAAAAGAAAATTCCCATTTCCAGATGATTTCACTGATGAATTCTATCAAACATTAAAAAGAAATAACACCAATTTGATATAAACTCTTTCCAAAATTTAGAATGAGGGAATGCTTCTCAACTCATTGTAAGACCAGCATTACCTTGATAGCAACCCAGACAAAAACATTACAAAAAAGAAAACTAGAGACCATTCTTCAATTGAATTCAATAATATATAAAAAAGATAATACATCATGACCAAGGGAGGTTTATTTCAATGCAAAGTTAGTTTAACATTCAGAAATCAGTGTAATTCAACATATGAACAGACTAAAAATAAAATACCATATGATCATGTCAAAATATGCAGAAAAAGGGGTCCCTGGGTGGCTCAGTTGGTTAAGCAACTGCCTTTAACTCAGGTCATGAACTCGAGGTCCTGAGATCGAGCCCCACATCGGGCTCCCTACTCAGTGTGGAGTCTGCTTCTCCCTCTCCCTCTGCTCCTCCTCCCTGCTCATACTTGTTCTCTCTGTCAAATAAATAAATAAATAAATAAATAAATAAATAAATAAATAAATAAATAATCTTTTTAAAAATATGCAGAAAAAGCCTAAGAAAATTCAACATTCATTCAAGACACAATTTTCAACTGATTAGCCGAATGAACTTCTTCAATCTGATAAAAAAAAATATCTATTATACTTAAGGTTCAATCATCGTGAAAAAGGCAAGAAAATTCTCATATGTATAAAACCTTGTACTGAAGGTAATAGCCAGCGTGATAAGGCAATAAAAAGAAACATATAGATAGGAAGAAGTAAAAATGTCTTAGTTACAGATCACATCATCCACATAGAAAATCCTAAGGAATCTATAAAATGCTACTGGAACTAGTGAGTTTATCAAGGTTTGGGATACAAGTTCATTAGACAAAAAAATCTCCACCTCCACAGACAAAAATCTCCGTCATCATCTTCCCACTGCCACACCATATCTGGAGGGCCTGGACATACCACACTCCACCTCCTTTTTGGATCCTAGGCACTCTAGATGGGTACTGCTAGGGGGCCATCCTTAGGCCCATCTGCCTGCTGTCCTGCTAGGTAACCTGCCTTAGCTTCCGTGGACCAAACACCGTTTCCTGAGTCCTCTAAAGCAGATGCAGACCTCAGCAAGGCAGACTTCCTCAGTCAGTAGAGCTAGCAATAGTAGATCAGTGCTCCATGCCAATCTGGCCTTTCATAGATAGTGGCCATCCTTTACTGGCCAGAACTGCCTGGGGTTAGCCTCTCATGTGTCCATTTTGTAGGAACTGTAGCCTCCAAGTTAATTCTAAGTTTTCAAAGAACCTGGGAGAAGCAGGTGTGTGGTAATAATGACTACTGCAGGCACCAGTCTAGTAATATGGGTTCTACTGACATTTCAGGTACTCCCAGAACAAGAAAGAGGCTTCTGAGGTTGGAGAAAGTCCATTGGCCAATTTGGAGCTAGGGAACTTCTAGAGTACAGGTCCTCCTTTTTCACTGCCCCTGTTGCATTTTCACCTTCAAATCCATTAAAACCCACTGAAAGCCCACCTGTCTTGGGCATTCATAATACTGGTTTTATTAATAAAAATGAGAGCTAACCATGACTAACACTTGCTTTGTGCTGGACACCTTTCAAAATGTCTATTAACTTATTTTCTCTAGTTTTAAGTGTCATCATTTTATAGACCTCAAAAAGCTCAGCCACACAGAGGTTATTATTCAGACCATGAACTGAGCAGCAGTATTAGGATTCCAAATTCAGTCAGCCCAAAAAACAAAAACAAACACATACTTTTAACCAGCACATATAACATGCAGTCTGGCCTGAAGAATTAGTTTTACTTAAGTAAACATGATAATCTAATAAACTATATTTGTAACTTAGCTGATAAACAGAATATATAAAATCTCAAATATTATAAGGACTAAAGTTTTTTAACATAATAATTGTTAATTTAGTATAGGTAGAGAAAGGACTGAGCACTATGAACAATACTGTTGGTGAAAAGAGAAATTCTCTACTTATTGAGACTAGGTCGTTTAATGACTATCAATTTACTTGGAAAGTCATTGGAAAAAACTGATATATTTGACAAATCAAAAATCAGGGAGAGGCATTTTTTAAGACACAGAAACACTTTTTAAAAATTAAAAAATAATTTGGAAATTATTAGAATAATTAGACAATTTGTATTACAGTTTCTATCTCTTGCTTAGCACTTTTATAAGAGAATAATGTTTACTTTGTAGAATACATTTTTGTCATAGAATATATTTTCAACTCTTAATTACATAATGATTTATGTATTTAATATATATCTCCATACCAGTGATTACATAATTTTACAACTCCTATACAATGAGATATCTCCTAAAATTTTTAATATACATAGTTGTAGGCCCATTAATTCCAAAATTAATAATATACAGAAATAAAATCACTAACATTAGTATTGTTCATAGTGCAGAAAACTGGAAACAAAGAGAATTCACATTATATCAGTTTAGAGTAGGTTATGCCAACAATCATAGACAACCCCAAACTCTCAGGGGCTTAACACTACAAAGTCTTATTTCTTACTCATACTACATGACCATGAGGGGTTAATGGGGAAATTTTATCCTATGTAATTTTCACTCACAGACATAGAATGACAGGAGTTTCATCATCTGTAACAACACAAATTGCTGCAGCAGGAGAGAGTGTGATAGAAGGTCTCACACTACTAATCAAATACTCTGGCACAGGAGCAATTAATGCACAACAGTTCTACCTAAAATTTTGGCCAGAACTTATCATATAGGCTCACCAAGATGGGAATGGAAATCTAACCTTATCACATGCCCAGAAGGAGACAGGAAAACAACTAGGTTTGGTGATCATAAAAGTCTCTACCACATTTTAATAAATACCTGAATTACGGTACATCCATGAAATATTACTACAGCTATTTAAAATAATGAATTGGAAGAATACCATATGTTACAGAGATTTTCATGAGATAGTAAGTAAACTAAAGTCCAGGTGGGACTTTATTATCTTTATTACATATACTGAAAAGTATATATAATATCATCCCATTTTCATAAATTAACCATGACCAGAGAATCTTGTGTGCATACATGCATATGTAAAAATATGTAATTAAGTACATTATATTTATTATCAACATCTATCTGTCACTGAGAAAAATAGGAAAGATTTTTTTCCCTTAGGAGAGAGAGATTTGGCAAAGGGGGGCCCTGATGTGTGTAGCGAGGGGAAGAAAGAGGGTGAGGACAAAAGCAAAAGGGGGAAAAAAAAAGAGGGCACTAAAATTTTATAGGATTATATTTATGTACTGATGCAAATTATGTTTATGCATATAGAAAATCAAGTCGTTTTTCAAAACTATCTTTTCCTTTTAATTTTGATTGCTTTTATGATTGCCTCAAATTACTGATCTGTTGAAATTAAATCTTTTCAGTTCCCTCCAGCTCTAAACTCTATGATTTCATAACTTAAGTAATATTAAGTCTTATCTGTCTCCTGCTTGTTATTTCCTATTTCCAACCCAGAGCTGACCTGCCACTGATTAAAGTTCTGGATGTACTTCTATAGCCTGTGGACTATTAATTATAATGAATTCAGGTTACCTGAATTATAAATAATTTATTTCTAACCTTTATATCAACCAAAACAAGTTGCTCTTTGACATCATGAATTTACATTTACATGAAATGGGAGACATTTTATTACTGTTAAAGTGACAAAATCATGGATATTTTTCTTAGGCTAGGTATTAGATATAACCTGAAAGTCTGGAACTTATATTTTTAGTCTAAGAAAACTTCCCATATCCTACCTGGACTATTTCAACAGCTGCAATAGCTTCACCCTGTTCCAATTTACCTTTAGTGAGCTTTCTAAAGATTGCTATTTCTTCTGCCTTAATTTTCTCTTGTCCTTCTTATACATCTATAACATTTTTTTTTTTAAGAGAGAGTGAGCATGTGAGTGGGGTGGGAAAGGGTAGAAGGAGAGAGAGAATCTTAAGCAGGCTCCACACTCAGGAGAGAGCCCAAGGCGGGGCCCAATCTTACAACCCTGAGATCGTGACCTGAGCAGAAATCAAGAGTCAGTCACCCAACTGACTGAGCCACCCAGGCACCCCTATAGTATTCTTATTTATGTCCAAAACTCATCTCTTCTAGAAGGCCTCAGAAGCCAAAACATTAAATTATCTTTCATGTCTCTGTACCTTACGTTTACATACTGTGTTGAGTTACTTACATTATGATTCATTTGTTTACACATTTATATTTTTTTAATATGTTCAGTTAGCCACCATGTAGTACATCATTAGTTTTTGATGTAGTGTTCAAAGATTCATCAATTGCATATAACACCCAGTGCTCATCACAACACGTGCCCTCCTTAATACTGATCAACCTGGCTACCCCATTCCTCCCCCACCCCGAAACCCTCAGTTTGTTTCCTGGAGTCCATAGTCTCTCATGGTTTGTTTCTCTCTCTGATTCCCACCCCTTCAGTTTTCCCTCCCTTCCCCTATGGTCTTCTGTGCTATTCCTTATGTTCCATATATGAGTGAAACCATATAATTGTCTTTCTCTGCTTGACTTATTTCACTTAGCATAATCTCCCCCAGTCCCATCCATGTTGATGTAAAAGTTGGGTATTCATCCTTTCTGATGGCTGAGTAATATTCCATTGTATATATGGACCACATCTTCTTTATCCATTCATCTGTTGAAGGGCATCTTGGCTCCTTCCACAGTTTGGCTGTTGTGGACACTGCTTCAAGGGGGTCTCTTCAATAAATGGTGCTGGGGAAACTGGACAGCTACATACAGAAGAATGAAACTGGACCATTCTCTTATACCATACGCACAAAGATAAACTCAAAATGGATGAAAGACCTCAATGTGAGATAGGAACCCATCAAAATCCTAGAGAAGAACATAGGCAGTAACCTCTTTGACATCAGCCACAGCAACTTCTTTCAAGACACATCTCCAAAGGCAAAGGAAACAAAAGCAAAAATGAACTATTGGGACTTCATCAAGATAAAAAGCTCCTGCACAGCAAAAGAAACAGTCAACAAAACTAAGAGGCAACCCACAGAATGGGAGAAGGTATTTGCAAATGACAGGGCAGATAAAGGGCTGGTATCCAAGATCTATAAAGAATTTCTCAAACTCAACACTCAAAAAACTAATAACCCAGTCAAAAAATGGGCAGAAGACATGAACAGACATATCTGCAAAGAAGACACACAAATGGCTAACAAACACACGAAAAAATGTTCAACATCACTAGCCATCGGGGAAATTCAAATCAGAACCACAATGAGATACCACCTTACACCAGTTAGAATGGCAAAAATTAACAAGGCAGGAAACAACAAATGTTGACAAGAATGTGGAGAAAGAGGAACCCTCTTACATTGTTGGTGGGAATGCAAACTGGCACAACCACTTTGGAAAACAGTATGAAGCTCCTCAAAAAGTTAAAAATAGAGCTACCCTATGACTCAGTAATTGCATTACTAGGTATTTACCCCAAAGATACAGATGTAGTGAAAATAAGGGGCACATACACATTTATATTTGCTACTGGACATCAAGTCATTGAAAGCAGAGATTATACATCACATAGATAATCTCAAATCCAATGATTTATGCTTTCAGGTATTGACACTCAGAAGGATTTGACACAGGGGAATACTCCCTTCTTGAATCACTTTGTTCTTTAAGATTCCATGACCCCTTATACTTCACCTGTCTCTCCTTAATCTTTGCAGCAACTCTTCTATTGCTTGACTTACATGTTCCAGTATCCCAAGGCTCAGTATCAACTCTTTTCTCTTCTATAACTATATACTCCCTGTCCATAAAGAGAGTGCATTCAGTTCCAAGCTTTAAATGGCATGTATATGCCAATGACTACTAAATAATGACCCTCCTGGAGAACTGCAGATTCATTTGTTCAATGACCTACTCAACTGCTCCACTTAGATATCTGAGATATCTCAACTATTACATAGTGCCTCCCCCCCAAAAAAATATTGCATAACTTAAAATAGAACTTCAAGACCCAACTTTGCTCCTTCTCTTTCCCTCACCTCATCCTTATTTCAGGCCATTATGTCAGCAAATCTTTTTGGTGTTTTCCCCTTTTGCAGCAAACTTGGAAGCCAGTTGTTGAGCGAGGCAGAACTAAAAGTTGGAAGGAGCCAGGTTTTCTGAATCACTGCCTGGAGGAATGCTGCTCTCTAAATATGAACATTTACATTGGACTTTAGAAAAGTGAGAAGTTGATGAATGAGCAGCCAGAGAAGATAGCATTACCCCAACTAATACACTCACCTTGTTTTGTTTTAAAATGTTTGAAAATACATAGCTTCAAATATGAAATATCACATTATCAAGACTAATAATGCTCTAAAAAATACTTGCTCAGGAGACTAATTATAAGATTTCAATTAAGATATCAGAAGCAGATCCCCCAGAAGATCAGCACAGTCAGTCAGCCAAGACCAAGTTTACTGATCAATGAGAACGGGAGAACTCCAGTGCTACGGGAATACTGCACATAGAATTCATGGCTTTTTTACCATGATTCATTAGTCTTTCAAAGTTAATTTTTTTAACTGTTTTTTTTTAATTTTTCTTTTTCCCTTTTTCAACCAACATCTTATCAATCCCTTTTAAAAAAAATTTTTTTTATTTTTCATTCTTAGAGTCATATTCTATCCCTTCATAGTAGTTACCCTTATTTTTGACATATATATATGTTGTTCTCTCTTTAAAATTTTGAGATACAGTTTCTTCTAACATACAAAATATACCCTAAATCTCCAGTGTATGGCTTTGTTCTAATCTCCTGCCTGATCACATTCTCTCCCCTTTTTTTTTCTTTCTTTTTTTTTAATCCTCTTTTTTTCAAGCACCTTATCAATTCCTTTTTTTAAATTTTTTATAATTTTCATCTTTACAGTCATATTCCATCCCTTCATTGTATCAACCCTTATTTTGTACATATATAGTCTTTCTTTCTTTAAAATTTTAGGAGGCACTTTCTTCTAACAGACCAAAATACACCCAAAATCTAGTGTGTGGCACTGATCTATGCACTAGCCTGATCATATTTGATCATATTCTGTTTTTTTTTGTTTTGTTCTGTTTTTGTTTGTTTTTATCTTTTTCTTTTCTTTTTTTCTTTCCCTTTCTTTTCCCCTGGTTTCAGGTCTTTTCTGATTTGTTTAGAGTATATTTTCTGGGGATGTTGTTAACCTGTTAGCATTTTGTACTCTCATTCATCTATTCTCCTCTAGACAAAATGACAAGACGAAATAAAACACCTCAGCAAAGAGAACAAGAGGTAGTACTGTCTACCAGGGACCTACTCAATATGGACATTAGTATGATATCAGACCTAGAGTTCAGAATCATGATTTTAAAGATACTAGCTGGGCTTGAAAAAAGCATGGAAGTTATTAGAGAAACGCTTTCTGGAGAAATAAAAGAACTAAAATCTAACCAAGTTGAAATCAAAAAGGCTATTCATGAGGTGCAATAAAAAATGGGGGCACCAACTGCTAGGACAAATGAGGCAGAAGAGAGAATCAGCGATATAGAAGAACCAAATGATGGAAAATAAAGAAGCTGAGAAAAAGATAGATAAACAGCTACTGGATCACGAGGGCAGAATTCGAGAGATAAGTGATACGATAAGGCAAAACAACATTAGAATAATTGGGATCCCAGAAGAAGAAAAAGAGAGAGAGAGGCAGAAGGTATATTGGAGCAAACTATAGCAGAGACTTCCCTAATGTGCGGAAGGAAACAGGCATCAAAATCCAGGAGGCACAGAGAACCCCTCTCAAAATCAATAAAAATAGGTCAACACCCCAACATCTAATAGTAAAACTTATGAGTCTCAGAGACAAAGAGAAAATCTTGAAAGCAGCTCGGGAGAAGAGATATGTAACCTATAATGGTAGAAACATTGGCAACAGACCTATCCACAGAGACCTGGCAGGCCGGAAAGGAATGGCATGATATCTTCAGAGCACTAAACGAGAAAAAGATGCAGCCAGGAATACAATAACCAGCTAGGCTGTCATTGAAAATAGAAGGAGGGATAAAAAGCTTCCAGGACAAACAAAAACTAAAGGAATTTGCAAACACGAAACCAGCCCTCCAAGAAATATTGAAAGGGGTCCTCTAAGCAAAGAGCAAGCCTAAAAGCAGCATACACCAGAAAGGAACACAGACAATATACAGTAACAGTCACCTTACAGGCAATACAATGGCACTAAATTCATATCTTTCAATAGTTACCCTGAATGTAAATGGGCTAAATGCCCCAATCAAAAGACACAGGGTATCAGATTGGATTAAAAAACAAGACCCATCGATATGCTGTCTGCAAGAGATTCATACTAGACCCAAAGACACCCCCAGACTGAAAGTGAGGGGGTGGAAAACCATTAACCATGCTCATGGACACCAAAAGAAAGCTGGGGTGGCAATCCTTATATCAGACAAATTAGATTTTAAACCAAAGACTGTAATAAGAGATGACGAAGGACACTATATCCTACTTAAAGGGTCTATCCAACAAGAAGATCTAACAATTGTAAATATCTATGCCCCGAACATGGGAGCAGCCAATTATATAAGGCAATTAATAACAAAAGCAAAGAAACACACTGACAATACAGTAATAGTGGGGGACTTTAACACCCCCCTGACTGAAATGGACAGATCATCTAAGCAAAAGATCAACAAGGAAATAAAGACTTTAAATGACACACTGGACCAAATGGACATCACAGACATATTCAGAACATTCCATCCCAAAGCAACGGAATACACATTCTTCTCTAGTGCCCATGGAACATTCTCCAGAATTGATCACATCCTAGGTTACAAATCAGGTCTCAACTGGTACCAAAAGATTGGGATTATTCCCTGCATATTTTCAGACCACAATGCTTTGAAACTAGAACTCAATCACAAGAGGAAAGTTGGAAAGAACTCAAATACATGGAGGCTAAAGAGCATCCTACTAAGGAATGAATGGGTCAACCAGGAAATTAGAGAAGAATTAAAAAAATTCATGGAAACCAATGAAAATGAAAACACAACTGTTCAAAATCTTTGGGATACAGCAAAGGCAGTCCTGAGAGGAAAGTATATAGCAATACAAGCCTTTCTCAAGAAACAAGAAAGGTCTCAAATACACAACCTAACCCTACACCTAAAGGGGCTAGAGAAAAAACAACAAATAAAGCCTAAACCCAGCAGGAGAAGAGAAATCATAAAGATCAGAGCAGAAATCAATGAAATAGAAACCAAAAGAACAGGAGAACAGATAATGAAACTAAGAGCTTGTTCTTTGAAAGAATTAACAAGATTGATAAACCCCTGGCCAGACTGATCAAAAAGAAAAGAGAAAGGACCCAAATCAACAAAATCATGAATGAAAGAGGAGAGATCGCAACCAACACCAAAGAAATACAAACAATTATAAGAACATATTATGAGCAACTCTATGCCAGCAAATTAGATAACCTGGAAGAAATGGATGCATTCCTAGAGATGTATCAACTACCAAAATTGAACCAGAAAGAAATAGAAAACCTGAACAGACCTATAACCACTAAGGAAATTGAAGCAGTCATCAAAAATCTCCCAACAAACAAAAGCCCAGGGCCAGATGGCTTCCCAGGGGAATTCTATCAGACATTTAAAGAATTAATACCTATTCTCCTGAAACTGTTCCAAAAAATAGAAATGGAAGGAAAACTTCCAAACTCATTTTATGAGGCCACCATTACCTTGATCCCCAAACCTGACAAAGACCCCATCAAAAAGGAGAATTACAGACCAATATCCTTGATGAACATGGATGCAAAAATTCTCACCAAAATACTAGCCAATAGGATCCAACAGTACATTAAAAGGATTATTCACCACGACCAAGTGGGATTTATCCCTGGGCTGCAAGGTTGGTTCAACATCCGCAAATCAATCAATGTGATACAATATATTAACAAAAGAAAGAACAAGAATCATATGATCCTCTCAAGAGATACAGAAAAAGCATTTGAGAAAGTACAGCATCCTTTCTTGATCAAAACTCTTCAGAGTATCGGGATAGAGGATACATACCTCAATATCATAAAAGCCATCTATGAAAAACGTACAGCCAATATCATTCTCAATGGGGAAAAGCTGAGAGCTTTCCCCCTAAGGTCAGGAACGCGGCAGGGATGTCCACTATCACCACTGCTATTCAACATAGTATTAGAAGTCCTAGCTACAGCAATCAGAAAACAAAAAGAAATCAAAGACATCCAAATCGTCAAAGAGGAAGTCAAACTCTCACTCTTTGCAGATGATATGATACTTTATGTGGAAAACCCAAAAGACTCCACCCCAAAACTGCTAGAACTCATACAGGAATTCAGTAAAGTGGCAGGATATAAAATCAATGCACAGAAATCAGTGGCATTCCTATACACCAACAACGAGACAGAGGAGAGACAAATTAAGGAGTCAATCCCATTTACGATTGCACCCAAAACCATAAGATACCTACGAATAAATGCTTTCTGATCTGTACTCAGAAAACTATAAAATACTCATGAAAGAAATTGAGGAAGACACAAAGAAATGGAAAAATGTTCCATGCTCATGGATTGGAAGAACAAACACTGTGAAGATGTCAATGCTACCTAGAGCAATCTACACATTCAATGCAATCCCCATCAAAATACCATCCACTTTTTTCAAAGAAATGGAACAAATAATCCTAAAATTTGTATGGAACCAGAAGAGACCCTGAATAGCCAGAGGAATATTGAAAAAGAAAAGCAAAGCTGGCGGCGTCACAATTCCAGACTTCCAGCTCTATTACAAAGCTGTCATCATCAAGACAGTATGGTACTGGCACAAAAACAGACACAAAGATCAATGGAACGGAATCGAGAGCCCAGAAATGGACCCTCAACTCTATGGTCAACTCATCTTTGACAAAGCAGGAAAGAATGTCCAGTGGAAAAAAGACAGTCTCTTCAACAAATGGTGTTGGGAAAACTGGACAGCCACATGCAGAAGAATGAAACTGGACCATTTCCTTACACCACACATAAAAATAGACTCCAAATGGTTGAAAGACCTAAATGTGAATCAGGAGTCCATCAAAATCCTAAAGGAGAACACAGGCAGCAACCTCTTCGACCTCAGCCACAGCAACTTCTTCCTAGAAACATCGCCAAAGGCAAGGGAAGCAAGGGCAAAAATGAACTATTGGGATTTCATCAAGATACAAAGCTTTTGCACAGCAAAAGAAACAGTCCACAAAACCAAAAGACAACCGACAGAATGGGAGAAAATATTTGCAAATGACATATCAGATAAAGGGCTAGTATCCAAAATCTATATACAACTTATCAAACTCAACACCCAAAGAATAATCCAATCAAGAAATGGGCAGAAGACATGAACAGACATTTTTCCAAAGAAGACATCCAAATGGCCAACAGACACATGAAAAAGTGCTCAACATCGCTCAGCATCAGGGAAATCCAAGTCAAAACCTCAATGAGATACCACCTCACACCAGTCAGAATGGCTAAAATTAACAAGTCAGGAAATGACAGATGTTGGCGGGGATGCGGAGAAAGGGGAACCCTCCTACACTGCTGGTGGGAATGCAAGCTGGTGCAACCACTCTGGAAAACAGTATGGAGGTTCCTCAAAAAGTTGAAAATAGAGCTTCCATAGGATCCAGCAATTGCACTACTGGGTATTTACCACAAAGATACAAATGTTGGGATCCGAAGGGGTACGTGCACCCCGATATTTATAGCAGCAATGTCCACAATAGCCAAACTGTGGAAAGAGCCAAGATGTCCATTGACAGATGAATGGATAAAGAAGAGGTGGTATATATACACAATGGAATATTATGCAGCCATCAAAAGGAATGAGATCTTGCCATTTGCAATGACCTTTGCAATGACCTGGATGGAACTGGAGGGTGTTATGCTGAGTGAAATAAGTCAATCAGAGAAAGACATGTATCATATGACCTCACTGATATGAGGAATTCTTAATCTCAGGAAACAAACTGAGGGTTGCTGGAGTGGTGCAGGGGTGGGAGGGATGGGGTGGCTGGGTGATAGACATTGGGGAGGGTATGTGCTATGGTGAGTGCTGTGAATTGTGCAAGACTGTTGAATCACAGATCTGTAGCTCTGAAACAAATAATACAATATATGTTAAGAAAAAAAAGAAGATGATGATAGCAGGAGGGGAAGAATGAAGGGGAGTAAATCGGAGGAGGACACGAACCATGAGAGATGATGGACTCTGAAAAATAAACTGAGGGTTCTAGAGGGGAGGGGGATGGGGGGATGGGTAGCCTGGTGATGGGTATTAGGGAGGGCACATTCTGCATGGGCCACTGGGTGTTATGCACAATGAATCGTGGAATACTACATCAAAAACTAATGATGTAATGTATGGTGATAAACATAACAATAAAAAAATTAAAGAATAAAAAAAGATATCAGAAGCAGAAGTCCCAAAACCATATCCACATTTATTTATTTATTGTCTATTTCCCTCACTAAAATGTAAGCTCTAGAAGAACAGAGGGTTTATTTTTCTGTTTTGTTCATTGTCATATCTCCAGTATCTAGAACTGTACTTGACTCTTAGTGGGCACTCAATAAATATTTGCTTAAATTAATGAGTGTTGAATAAATAATGTTAGGAAGCCATACTGGTATAGTCTTTTTTTCCTACAACGAAAGGCCATTTGTCATTTTTATAAACAGATAAACTGCTTCAGAACTGTGAAACTTCAACAAAATGACCTTAAGATTTACAAATAAATACCAACATTGTGATCAGCTGTTCAGATGACCTCACAGAATCAATGAAAAGCATTTATTTGCATCAAAATATTTTAATAAAGAATAAATCTCATGGGTTCCTAGCAGTCAGTGAATAACTTTACAAATTTGAAAAATTAGCCAAAACAGTTTTCATGAATACAAAAGGTAAAAACAAAACATAATCATCTTATTATTGTAATAGAATTACAAGTTTTCAGGTAACGTGGTAATTTAGGCCAAAACATAAAAATCATAAAAAACAAATTATGTAAATATAAAAAGTCTCAATGTCAGAAAATGTTTGGCTCTTCAGAAAATAAAACATTTTTAAATTGACTATAAATTTGATATTATTAGGCTCCTTAATCACATTGATTTTCTGAAATTAAACAAATAGCTTTTCTGCATCCTTTAGTTTTTTTTTCCTATCCATTTTAGCGATTACAGCCCAACGATCTTCCCGCATTTTCCTCATAGCTCCAAACTTCAGCGTAGATCCAGGGGTTGTTAGAGATGAAGGGGTCTGAATACAAAATCAAATCAAATCAAAATATGTTTAATTTAAAAAGATAAAGTCCAGCTTTTGAAATTTGCTTTCTGAAGTAAAAATTTAAAACCACTTTAAAAAAAATAAACTACCTGTTTTGGTGTTCTGACACAAAGATGAGAAGTTGTTGGATTATTATTCTTGTATAATTTTTTCAATGTCTCTTCTTCTGAAACCATGCTCTTAAAAGAAAAATACAAAATTATAATTTGGGGTCTGTCATCACTAATATTAAAATTTTGTCTACATATCACAGAGAGGAGAAGACAAGGAAGGAAAGGGAGGAAGAAAGGAGGTAAAAGAAGGGAGAAGAGAAAGAAGAGAAAAAAAGAAGAAAAACTGAAGACAATAACAAAATACTCAATCTTCCAAACAAGGACATAGATTTATATTCTATTAACTATATTGTATTATATGAAATACTAATAACTATATTGTATTATATGAAATACTAATAACTATACTGTATTATATAAAATACAACATGTATATGAATAGCACTTTTCTACTTCTACTTCAGTTTCAGTCTTTATACTACTACTTTTCCTTCCACTTTCACTCCACCTATCTACTCAAACTCACACTTTCGCCTTATAATCATATATAATCCTATAAAAATTGTTATCAACTATGAATTTATGGGTATTGTAATTCCCCCAAGTAATAATAGCTAACACTTATTTAGTACTTTCTTTATATTAGGTGCTGTTTTAAGCACTTTGCATATTTTAATTAGTTTTAATCCTCACAATAATTTTAATAAATTAGGTATACCATTATTATCCCCATTTTAAAGGTGAAGAACTGAGACAAGAAATGTTAAGTACTTTGCCTAAGATTACATAGCTAGTTAAGAGGTGGAGCCAGGATTCAAATCCAGATAGGCTGGCTCTAGAAATCCACTTTCTTAATGAATATGCTACACATATTTAGTATGGTAAGCAATCAGTTTATATTCCTTTCCCGCTCACTAATGTCACATTTACAGAGGTCTCATGAATAAAAATATTCAAACAGATTTTCATGAACTCTAAGATTTTAGCAGAATTCAGTAAGTCATAAAAAGCTGCCTTTTCAAATACACTCTGAACCACTATGTCTCAACTGACCAGCTTTAAGAAGAAAAATTATTTTAAAATCTCGTAAACTATCATTAAAATTTTATTCAGTGCACACTGATTATTCATTAATGACTGCCCATATAAAAATAACCCAATTTAAAACAAAACCATATCCGTCCTTATAAACTCTGCAACAATCATCTTTTCATGTGCTTATTGGCCATTTGTATATCCTCTTTGGAGAAATGTCTATTCAAGTCCTTTGCCCATTTTTAAATCAGGTTGTATGGTTTTTGTTGTTGAGTTATGGGAGTTCTTTATGTATTCCATACATTTATCCCTTTTCAGATATATGATTTGAAAATATTTTCTGCTATTCTTTAGCTTGTCTTCTGACTTTCTTAATGGTGTCCTTTGATACACAAAAAGTCTTAAATTTGAAGTCAAATTTATCAGTTTTCTCTTTTCTTGCCTGTGCTTTTGGTGTCATATCCATGAGGCTCTTGCTAAATTCGAGGTCATGAAAATTTCCCCAATATTTTCTGAGAGTTTCATAGTTCTACCCTTAAGTTTTGGTTTTTGATCCATTTTGAGTCAATTTTTGTATATGTTATAGAGTCCAACTTCATTCTTTTGCATGTGGATAACCAATATCCAGTTCTAACACCATTAGCTGGAAAAAAAAATGTCCTTTCCCCCACTGAATGGCCTTGGCACTCTTGTCAAAAATCAACTGACTATATATGTGAGAATTTATTTCTGGGTTCCTTTATTCCATTGGTCTATATATCTGCCTTTATCCTAGTACTAATCTGTTTAAATTACTAGCTTTGTAGGAAGTTTCAAGGTCAAGAACTATGAGTCCTCCAACATTACCCTTCTTTTCCAAAAGTGTTTTAGCTATTTGGGGACCCTTGCAATTCTATATGAATTTTAGTATCAGATTTTCCATTTCTGCCAAAAAGCTGTTGGAATTTTGATAGAGACTGCACTGAATTTGTGGACTGCTTTGGGTAGTACTGACATTTTTAAAATTATGTTCAATTAGCCAGCATATAGGACATCTTAACATGTTAAAGACTTAACATCCATAAACACAGAATTTTTTCCTAATTCTTTAGGTCTTCTTTAATTTCCTTCAGCAATGTTTTGTAGTTTTCATTGTATTTCAATATTTCACCTTCTTGGTTGGGTTTGTTCCTAAATATTCTATTTGTTTAGACGATATTATATATGGATTGTCTTCTTAATTTTCCTTAATTTCCTTTTGGATTAATCATTGCTGGTGTATAAAAACATAATCAATGTCATGTGTTCTTTTACCCCTCCACATTGCTGAATTCATTTATTAGCTCTACTAGCCTTCTTGTGGAGTCTTTGTGATTTTCACTGGATAGGATTATGGCATCTGCAAATAGTTTTACCTCATTCTCATTTGTATGTCTGCTTTCTTTTTCTCTCCCTTTGTTTTTTGTCTAATAGCCTAATAGCTCTGGCTAGAACTTCCAGTACAATGCTGACTAGAAGTGGTCAAAGTGGACATCCTTGTCTGGTTCTTAAGGGGTAAGTTTTCAGTCTTTCACAATTGAGTATGATTTAGCTGCAAGTTTTCATAAGTATGTTTTTTATCATGCTGAGGAATTGTTCCTCTATTCCTAGTTTTTTGAGTTTCTATCATGAAAAATGTTGGATTTTGTCAAATGCTTTTTCTGTACTAATTGAGATGATCATATGGGATTTTTTTCCCCCTTCATTCTATTAATGGTGACACATTACATTGATTTTCTTATATTGAACCACCCTGAAATTTCTTGGGATAAATCCCACTTAGTCATGGTGAATAGCACTTTTAATATGATGTGGAATTTGACTTGCTGATATTTTGTTGAGGATTTTTACACTGACGTTCATAAAGGATAATGGTCTTTAATTTTCTTTTCTAGTAATGTCTTTATCTTACTTTGGTATCAAGGTAGTGCTGGCCTCATAAAATGAGTTATCAAGAGTTCTCTCGGGGCGCCTGGGTGGCTGAGTCATTAAGCGTCTGCCTTCGGCTCAGGTCATGAACCCAGGGTCCTGGGATCGAACCCCGTATCGGGCTCCCTGCTCAGCAGAAGCCTGCTTCTCCCTCTCCCACTCCCCCTGCTTGTGTTCTCTCTCTCGCTGTGTCTTTCTCTGTCAAATAAATAAAAATCTTTAAAAAAAAAAAAGTTCTCCAACTTTTTGAAGTCTGAGAAGGTTAGGTCCTCAAATGTTTGATACAATCTATCAATGAAGCCATCTGGTCCAGGACTTTTCTTTGAGAGGTTTTTGATGACTAAGTCAAATTCTTTACTGACAATAGGCCTGTTGAGGTTTTATATTTCTTCTTGAATCAGTTTAATTTGTGTGTTTCAGGGATTTTTACCCATTTGCCCGTTTCTTCTAAGTTATAAAATTTGTTAGCATATATTCACAGTATTTTCTTTTTATCTCTAAATAATTAGTAATAATGTACCCACTTTCCATTTCTGATTCTAGTTATTCACATCTTCTTCTTAAAGATTTGTCAATTTTTTTAATCTTTTCAAATAAATTTTGGTTTCACTGATTTTATTGTTTTCTATTCTCTAATTTGTTTATCTCCCTTTGAATCTCATTATTTCCTTCCTCCTGCTAGCTTTGGGTTTAGTTTGGTCTTCTTTTTCTAGTTCCATAAAGTGTAACATTATTGATTTGAGATCTTTCTTTTTTAACGTAGGAATTTGGGGCTATACATTTCCCTCTGAGATTTTGCTGTAACACATAAGTTTTGGTATATTGTGTTTTCATTTTTACTCATATCTAAGTCTTAATTTCTAATTTCTTAATTTCTATCTAAAGTCTTGTGATTTCTTCTTTGATCTACTGGTTGATTGTTGAATCACAGATCTGTACTTCTGAAACAAATAACGCAACATATTTTAAGAAAAAAGAAAAAGAAGAAGATAGCAGGAGAGGAAGAATGAAGGGGAGTAAGTCAGAGGGGGAGACGAACCAGGAGAGATGATGGACTCTGAAAAACAAACTGAGGTTTCTGGAGGGGAGGAGGGTGGGGGGATGGGTTAGCCTGGTGATGGGTATTGAGGAGGGCACATTCTGCATGGAGCACTGGGTGTTATGAACAAACAATGAATCATGGAACAGTACACCAAAACAAATTATGTAATATATGGTGATTAACATAACAATAAAAAAATTTAAAAAAATACAAATTAAAAAAAAGTGTGTTAATTTCAGGACACCTAGGTGGCTCAGTTAGGCATCTGATTCTTGATTTCAGCTCCAATCTCAGGGTCCTGGAATCAAGCCCCACATCAGGCTCCCTGCTCAGCAGGGAGTGTGCTTCTGCTTTCACCCTCTGCCTCCTACCCCCTCCTGCCCATACTCTCTTTCTCTGTCAAATGAATAAATAAAATTTTTAAAAAAGAAACAGACATGTGAATCTTATAACTGAATGTCTGCAAATCAGATTCTTCCCTTTCCCCAGGGTTTGCTGTAGTGAGTTAGTTTTGTTTTGCTTTATGTTGTACAAGTTTCTGTGCCAGGATTAGCCTGGGTTAAAAATTTGAGATCCTCTCAGGTTTTTTGTGAGCCTGTCTTTCCATGAGCATGTGCAGTGCTTTTAAATATCCCAGAAATGTGATTGCTCTTGATGTCCTAGTTCTTAAAATGTCTGATCCTCCAAAGAAGAAAAGTGAAAAAGAAAAAAAGAAAACCAGGTACAATTCATTTAAATCCTCTGTAAGACACTTTCTGCCAGTGAGGGTTGAACTAGTGGCAGCCAGTTTCTGTGCCTGCACAGTGATGAGAAGCAGCAATGATAATACAGAACACTGAATCTTGATACTCAGAGAAAAAGTCCGTATTGCTCACCCTGGCTACAGCAAGACATGAGCAGGGCTGCCTGCCACAGGACTATGGATTGGATGACAGGTAGTCACTACCATTCTTAAGGCTGAAATTGACCAAAATTAACTGAAGTTGCAAGCATTCAAATAGTCTCCAGAGTTCCAAAATAGTTACTGCAGACAGTTTCTGCAAGTACAATTACTGTCTTGGTAGAGAAATAAATTTGTGGTATTTCTTACTCCCCCATCTTCTCTAAGGTCACTCTAGACAATCCATTTTTAAATCTAACTTTTTAAAATTATTTGAATGTTCACCAAAATTTAAATGCAACAATAAGAAAATTACAAAAATAGTAACTTCAAGTGATAACTATAACCAAATAAATGGACTGTCAAGTGTCTTTTTAGGCAAGTATAAATAATTGTGCATACTTACATAATACTGTAGCATGTTTACTGTGTTACAAAGTTGTGATGCTCCTTTTAAAAATGAAATCATGAATCATTCTGAATCTCAGCTAAGAAACTGGCCTAAATTCACACTGCTAGAAAAATAGTATGGATTCCAACCCTGGACTGTCTAATTCCAGAGCTCATAGTCTTCCTACTAATTCTCCTTACATTTTTATATATCTGGACTTCAGTTTGAGCTGGCAGTTATTATGTATAATGACTTACATAGGCTATGGAACTAAACTGTGTTCCAATTTTTCTCCATGCCTTACTAGCTATGTGATCTTGGGCAAGATACCTGTGTGACTCAGTTTTCTCATCTGTAAAATGAAAATAGCAACATTGTATATACTTCTAATATGAGATTGTTCTAAAAAATAATCTATATAGTCTTTGCAACAGTGTTTGGTTCAGAGTTTTAATCATTAAAATGTTAATCATCATCTATAAAACAAAGAGATACTTAGGTAGGGACTCTATAAGTTAACTTCAATAATTAGACTTTTAAGACTTCAGCTCCTCATTATTCCAGAACAAATGAAAATAGAGGGTCCCTCACTCATATGAGGAATTCTTAATCTCAGGAACAAACTGAGGGTTGCTGGAGTGGTCGGGGGTGGGAGGGATGGGGTGGCTGGGTGATAGACATTGGGGAGGGTATGTGCTACGGTGAGCACTGTGAATTGTGTAAGACTGTTGAATCACAGATCTGTACTTCTGAAACAAATAATGCAACATATTTTAAGAAAAAAGAAAAAGAAGAAGATAGCAGGAGAGGAAGAATGAAGGGGAGTAAGTCAGAGGGGGAGATGAACCAGGAGAGATGATGGACTCTGAAAAACAAACTGAGGTTTCTAGAGGGGAGGAGGGTAGGGGGATGGGTTAGCCTGGTGATGGGTATTAAAGAGGGCACATTCTGCATGGAGCACTGGGTGTTATGAACAAACAATGAATCATGGAACACTACACCAAAACAAATGATGTAATATGGTGATTAACATAACAATAAAAAAATTTTTTTAAATGGTAAAAAAAAAAAAAAGAAAGAAAATAGAGGGTCCCAAAGCAGTAAAAAAGCTTGAAGGATCTCAAAAGTTACAAGTGGCAATAATGAAACAAACTAGTGCCTTTAACTGGAATTTTGTAATTAAGAATCTTTGGTATATTGTTCATTTTGTGTGATGAGGTTTGTTTTTAAATTAAATGAATCTAAATTTAATTATTCTCAATCAATATTATTACTTTAGAAAATACTGGTATGTGTGGATACACTCATGGCAGGGAATAATTAGTAATACAAACTGCTAGGGATAGTATCTTCCTTAAACAACTCATCTTTAATACATTAACTCTTTAAGAATGATAAAAATATTATACTTGTCAACCAATACCTTGATACAGATTTCAACCAATATATAAAATAAGGAACATGTATAATACATAAAATCAAGAGGGTCCTTAAATAACAAATTTGGCCATAGCAAGATTCACTTAACCTTTATTGAAGGAAGGAAGGAAGGAAGGAAAGAAAAAAGAAAAGAAAGAAAGAAAGAGAGAGAGGAGAGAAAAGAGGAAAGAGAAAAAGAAAAAGAAAAAAAACGAAAAAAGAAAGAGTATGTGGTAAAAACTCCTTTATAACACTCTGCTGAAAAACAAGATGGTTTAATCATCTCATGTGCCAACTATGTTACATCAAGTATTTCAAAATGCCATGTTTTCGGAAGTTAGATTATTTAAACCCTACTTCTCCAAAATGCTGCAAAAGCATAGGGTTCTGTGTTATATAGAGTTCTATATTTTCATATTGCAATGGTAAGTACTATGTGTATATATTATACATATACATTAAAAAATGATGTGTAAAAATAATAAATAATGTAAACAAGTAATAAATACTGATTTGTAGTATTTTTACCAAAAGATCAGTCGTTTCTGAGCTATCCGAATTAATATCAAACTCAAAGACCATTTTTCTCTTTTTATTACTTTCTTCCATGGGTACATTCTTGCTTTCTCTTTGCTGAATTTTTAGTTTCGTTGGTGTCTTCACAGTATATGCCTATCCAAAAAGAAAAACAATATATTATCCCATCAAAAAACCCTATATTATTAATAAATGCAAGTTGAATCTTCAGTAATCAATAACTCTCTATTATTAGTGGGATGTAGAGACTTTTTATAAGAATTTCATTCAGATATTTTTGATACTAAAATTTCCTACTTTCTTCAAACAATTTATAATAGTGGACTTTTTCTTTGCCCTTCCCTTCTACTTACTGAATAAAATAATGGCAGGAGAGAGGTGGGGAGACAGACTCCCCAGCATCAGCAGTCAACAATCTTAAGAAAAGAGGGACTTTGATTTTTCTAACAATAATTAAGACCAAAGAACTGAATGAGCTTTGCTCTTTCTACAAAAATCCTTACGGATTTATGAGAAATTAGGTATGCTTATACTTTGTTCATAAAGCAATTCACATTAGTCAATGTTTAGTATTCCATATTACCCTGTAAGTTTTATAATTTTTTTAAAGTATCTTTAAAAATTTAGGGCAGTGACATCAGCAAAAATGGCAGAATAAGGTATTCCAAAAATTTGCTCTTACATAAAGCAAAAATACTAGTAAAATGGTCAAAGTCAGCTTTTTCAGAACTTTGGAAATTAACCAAAAACTTGCCACAAACTGTAGTGCTTATTTTTTTTTAATGGCTGAACCTCTGTAAGAACAGCAAGCTTTGTGATGTTTTAACTTTTCTTTATCCCAGCCCCGTGTTCTATGTTACCCTTAAAAAAATAACATCCCACACTCTTGGTCCAGCTTGAGAGCCACTAGATAGAGCAGAACAGAATTGAGAGCTCTTTCAAAGTTTTATTCCCAAAAAGTTGTCATTATTTTAACTGTCTTTTGGTTCTCTGAAAGACCTCACTTACAAGGCTGTCTGTATTTAACCTGACTTAGAGCTCATTCAGTACAAAAAGTTTCTCCTTGGTGTGAAGTACAGCATAGAATTTGTCAAAACAATTCGAGGCAAGTGTTTTAACTTTGTAGCTCCATGAGGCAATAATTTTAACAGGGCAAATGACAGACTAATCAAAAACTTCAAAAGAACAGGTAGGAAATGAGACATCCACAGGGGCTTTGAAAAGCTCTGACATTAATGGAAAAAATAAAATAAAATCTAAAGTTAAAAGTAATGTACCAATGTATGTTTCCTAGTTTTGACAAATGTACATGGTAATGTAAGATGTTAACAATGTGGAAAATTGGGTGATAGATATAAAGGAATTCTCATACTACCTTTGCAACTTTTCTATAAATCGAAAATTATGGTAAAAAAAAGTTCTTTTTAAAAAAGTAAGGTCACCACATCCATGAGAATGGCTAAAATCAAAAAGATTAAAAAAAAATGTGATGGCAAGGCTGTGGAGCAACTAGAACTCTCATTCACTGCCAGCTAGGATGTAAAATTGATGTAATGATTTTTTTGAAAAACATGACTGGCAGTGTGATACAATAAGAAATATATATTTAGTCTTTGTCCCTGGTTCCTGACACAGAACTTCTAAAACCCATGTAATTTCCCAAGTAATAGGGGTGATCAGGGCATCTTTTGGTACAATATTCGGTCTTTGTGATAGGAGTCTTCTGTTATTCAAAATAAGCTCCTTTCAACTGGACCAGAGTTAATGCTAATGAAATAACTGGCAGTAAAGGGCTCCTAGATAACTTCAGGATGCTGGCTAGTCACCAGAAAAACCAAGGCTTGATTAGAAGTTTATAACCTTTCAGCTACACCCTTTGACCTCCTGGGAGGGGAGAGGGTTTGGAGATTGAGTTAAATACCAATGGCCAATGATTTAACCAGTCATGCCAGGTGATGAAACCTCCATAAAAACCCCTAAATGATGGGGTTCTGAGAATTTCCATGTTGGCAAATACACAGAGGTACTGGAAGGGTAGTACTCCCAAAGAGGGCATGGAAGTTCTATACCCCCTCCCTCACACCTTGCCCTATTCATCTTTTCCATTTGGCTGTTCTTGAGTTGTATCCTTTATAATAAACTGGTAATAGTAAGTAAAGGAATCTCCTGAGTTCTGAGAATCATTCTAGCAAATTAGCAGACCTAAGGAGGGGGGTTATGGGACAGAGCCGGTTGGTCAGTAGTACAAGGGGCAAACCAGGATTGTAACTAGTGTCTGAAGTGGAAGCAGTCTTGTGGGACTGAACCCTTAACGTGTAGGGTCTACATTAACTCCAGGTAGTGTCAGAATTTAATCAAGTTGTAGGACAACTAGTTGGTGTCTGGAGAATCAGAGAACTGGCATGGGAAAAAAAAAAAAAACCAACCACATGTTTTATATCACAGTAAAAAAAAAACAGCTCAGGCAGTATCTATTAAAATGGAACATATTATACACAACCCTATAACCCAGCAATTTCATTCCTAAAGACATACCCAACCAAAATGCATACAGGTCAAATACCAGAATTTTTATAGCAAGACTATGCATAAAAGCTCAGTCTGGAAACTACCCAAAGTCCACTAACAATACAATAGATAAACTATGGTACATCACACAATGGGATACTATATAGAAATATAAACAGAAAATCTACAACTTCAAGCTACAATATGGATGAGTCCCACAAACATATTAAGTAAAAAAAGTCAAAACAAAAATAATGATTCTATTTATAGAAAATTCAAAAACAGGGAAAAGAGAAAATACAAAAACAGGTACATCTAATATTAGAGTTGGAACAGTATCTGGCCTTGGGGGAGAAGCCAGTGACAAAAAGGGAGGCAAGGTGATAGTAACATTCTGTGCTTTAATCTGAATGCTGGTTATAAAGTCATGTTCAGTTTGTAAAGAATCATCAAGTTGCATAATTAAGATCTGTGCATTTTTCTTGCATATATTTCAATATAAAGTTTTTTTTAAGTAAGGTCATTCTATACAAAGATCACTTCATATTCTGAATAATATAAATACAACAAAATTTTATGTCAAAGCCTCTCTAAGTTATGTAGTTTACTAATTTTCATAATTTCCACAGTGTGGATAATATTGTATATATAACAGGATGTGAGAGAGACTCTTCCTTTTGCTCTGGAATTGCCAACCAGGGCACAAAGCTGCAGAAAAAAAATGTTAGTAACCCATATTCTAAAGAAAGCAACCTATGATTAAAGCCAGATCCTTCTCTAGGGCTTATTAAAAAGTGGTTAAACTGGCCCTACAATCACCAAACACCTCCTTTCTTCCCAGTTATTTTAAGGAAATTGGAAGGGAAAGGCATCAAATTTCAGCTGAGAGGGACAGAGAGAGGTCAAAATATTTTTCCTTTCAATTTCCAAGGCAGGTGAGGAGACAACTCTTAACAGCAGCCTAACAAAAAATAGGGGTGCCTTCAAGAAGGATTGGCATCTCATTCCCTCACTAGATATAAATTTAGGAAGAAATTTTATCTTTGTGTCTGCCTGGATAGTTTAGAGTAAAAAGAAATTAGAGAGAGATGGATGGTGGGAGGTCAGAAATGTAGCATTCCATACTGCTGTTTAGCATGGAAATGTTGAATGAATGCCCCATGGATTAAATGAACATGTGAAAATAGCTAGTAATTGACCCATCTTGTTGGTGGCATTCACCTGATCCACCGAGGGCTGACTAAGTACAGGACTCTAGCAACAAGATGATACAAAATAAACAGCAAAAGGAAGTAACTGGGGTGATACTGAAAAATGTTAAGTCAGAATCAGATTTCCCACATCAGGGAATGCCATCAGGTGAGTGACAAAGTTATGGAATCTGCCCAAAATGTCATTAAGTTGTGGACAGTGATATTAAAAAACAAAAACAAAACAAAACACTATTTCATGCTGGTATCACAAAAATTGAATTGGTTTTATATTTATATGTGTGATATCAGATATATGGTATATGATACCAGAACCTTCTTTTTTTTAACTAAAAAAATTATAACCTTCTTAGAAATTTTAGCAACCAACCTTTGGTAATGGTGTTGATAAAGTACTTTTGGCAGATGTCCACAAATAGTCTCTTTTATCTTTGGATTTACCATGGTCAGCTGATGTGAAGTTTCGAGATATATTTTGTGAAGGAGCTGCTTTAGAATCAAATTTCCAATAATGAGTTTCAGGTGTTTCCAATAAAGGTGCCTGTATTTTCTATATTGAACAACAAAAGGAAATAAAATCGACTACATGTCATTTTAATTAAAGTGCAGCAATTAGTAGAAATAACACTGGAATAAACTAGAATTTATCCTCAAATTTATGATTAATTAGATAACTTTAAATAAATTATCCTTATCTTGTCACTTTATTTTCCCACTGAAGATGAAAATGGTATCTGCCTTTCTGTCTTCACAGAGCTGCTATGAAAAGAAATAAAATGTCTCAACTCTCTAACTGGCCAAAAGTTGACGATTTGCTGAAGAGAAAAATCTCTATTCCTGGTGGCAAAGAGCCTTTCTTTGTGGTTCATTACAATAGTCTAAAAGCCAGAGGGCAGTTTATTCTCATTTCTATCCATTCTCTTTTATGCTTTCATATTTTCTCTCTCTCATCTATAAAAATATCAGGCTTTTCCTATCCACCAGCCTTACTCCCCACCAAAAAAAAAAGAAAGAAAAGAAAGGAAAATAGGGAAGAAAAATAATAAAAGTAAAGAACCAGAAAAAATTTCCAGGAGGAGAAAAATGACTATTGTCTTCAATTCTGAAGATAAACAAATTACAGATTTACTCTAAAAACTTAAGATTTTATTTCAACTCAGTTTCTTCCGTTTTCTTTCTACCTTTATATGCATCTTCCCTTCAGACCTGACCTATCTTTCTAGTAAAAGCTCATAATAACTGCTTTAGTGGAATTGTGTTAGCTGCTTTCTAATTTTATCACTTCCTTTGATCACCACCATCTCCATGAATACAATCGTGGCAATTACAAGAAAAAAATGGAACACGCGCACACACACATACACACACACACACACACACACACACAGAGCTATTCTCAAAAGTTCAGTGGTTAAATCTGCAGTAAATTTAAGTTAGGAGGGTACAGAATGCGGGGTTAAGAGGTGACCACATGTGCTATAAAAACACTGGACTAATTGATGGATGAATAGATAAGGAAGATGTGGTATACACACACAGAGAAGAATATTACATAACTGTAAAAAAAGGATGAGATTGTGCCATCTGAGACAACATGGATGGACCTAGAGGTCCACCTAAGCAAAATAAATAAGACTAAGACAAATACCATATGATTTCACTCATGTGGCGTCCAAAAAAACGATACATGAATAAACAAAAAAGCAGAATCAGACCTATAAATGCACAGAACAAACTAATAGTTGTCAGATGTGGGGAAGATGGGCAAAACAGATGAAGGGAAGTGGGAGATACAGGCTTCCAGTTAGGGAATGAATAAATCATGGGAATAAAAGGCACAGCATAAGGAAAACAGTCAATGATATTGTAATAGCAATGTAACAGGACAGAAGATCAGCATAATGTACAAACTTGTTGAATCACTATGTTGTACCCCTGAACTTATGTAACACTGTGTTAAATATATATGAGAGTGTGTGTATATGTGTGTGTGTGTGTGTGTGTGTGTGTATATATATATATATATATATATATATATATATATATAAAACAACCATTGGACCAGGAGTCAAGGAGTCAAGTAATAGGCTCTTTTCTCCTGGATCTTATACTATCTTGCTGGGTGATATTAAGTAATCTCCAAGTATCTCTAGGCTTAAATTTATCCATCTATATAATCAAGGGACTAAAAGATGATTTGTAGGTTTCTGCCCAGTTCTAGTGATCTCACTTCATAATCCTCTTTCCAGCAGGTATACATTTTGGTAGCATTTTTTTCACACAGTTGTATTTCTGTATTCTCCTTCCTATATATTTCTACATCATAGGTGATAATACAATTTTAAAGAAAGCAAATTTTTTCTGCTGTTTTCATGGACTAATTTTTCTCTCCTCAAAGGCCTGAGAATGACAACTACACCACCTTGTGGCCAAGACTGGGAATTTAACACTTCAGCGGCTTGAAAGAAAATGCACCCCCTTTCTAGACTACGGAAATAAACCTCTTCATAATAATTCAAAGAAATGCATGTACTTTCCTGCAAGTCACATTCTTTTCTGAATGTTACATTTCCAGTGATGCATGTACAAGCATATCTCATTTCATTGCACTTTATTTTATTGCACTCACAGATGCTGTGTTTTTTGGTGGTTTTGGTTTTTGCAAATTGGAAGGTTTGCGGCAACCCTGATCCAGTTAAATCTATCAGCACCATTTTTCCAACAGCATTTGCTCACTTAGTGTCACTGTGTCACATCTTGGTAATTTTTTTTAAAGATTTTATTTATTTATTTGACAGAGAGATAGAGAGCACAAGTAGGCAGAGTAGCAGGCAGAGGGAGAGGAAGGTGCAGACTCCCCACTGAGCAGGGAGCCAGATGCGGGGCTCGATCCCAGGACTTTGGGATCAAGATCAGAGCCAAAGGCAGACGCCTAACCGACTAAGCCACCCAAGCACCCCACATCTTGGTAATTCTTACAATATTTCAAATTTCTGCATCATTATTATTATATTTGTTATAGTAATCAGCGATTGGTGATCTTTGATGTTACTATTGTTTAGGGACACCATGAACCACATCCATATAAGATGGCAAACTTAAATGCTGTATGTGTTCTGGCTGCTCCACTGACCTACTATTCTCCATCTTTCTCCCTTTCCTCCAGCCTCCCTATTCCCTGAGACAAAACAAAACTGAAATTAGGCCAATCAATAACCCTACAATGGCTTCTATGTGTCCAAGTGAAAAAAAAAGTCACCCATCTCTCACTTTAAATCAAAAGCTAGAAATGATTGGAGCTTAGAAAGAGGAAGGCATGTTGAAAGCCGAGGTAGGCCAAAAGCTAGGCCTCTTGCACCAACCATTTAGCCAAGTTGTGAATGCAAAGGAAAAGTTCTTGAAGGATACTAAAACTGCTACTTCCAGTGAGCACACAAATAAAAAAGTGAAACAGCTTTCACTGATATGGAGAAAGTTTTAGTGGTCTTGATATAAGATCAAACAAGTCATAATACTACCTTAAGCCAAAACCTAATCTGGAGTAAGGCCCTCTCTTCAATTCTGTGAAGGCAGAGAGGTGAGGAAGCTGCAGAAGAAAAGTCTGAAGCTAGCAGAGGTCGGTTCATGAGATTTAAGGAAAGAAGCTGTTTCCATAACATAAAAGTGCAAGGTGCGGAGTGCCTGGGTGCCTCAGTCTTAGGTTAAGCATCTGCTTTGGCTCAGGTTATGATCCCAGGATCCTGGGATCCAGCCCCTAGTCAGACTCCCTGCTCAGCGGGGAATCTGCTTCTCCCTCTCCCTCTGCCCCCCCCCACTCATGATCTCTCACTCTCAAATATATAAAATCGTTAAAAAAAAAAAAAAGTACAAGATGAAGCAGGAAGTGTTAATGTAGAAGCTGCCGCAAGTTATCCAGAAGAGCTAGCTAATTAAGTACTGAAGGCATCTAACACTAAAGAGTTTCAAGGTAGGCAAAACAGCCATATATTGGAAGATGATTCCATCTAGGACTTTCATAAGTAGAGAGGAGAAGTCAATGCCTGCCTTCAAAATTTCAAAGGACAGGCTGACTCCCTTATTAGGGACTAATGCAGCTGGTGACTTCAAGTTGAAGCCAGTGCTCATTAACCATCCTGAAAATCCTAGGGCCCTTTAAGAATATGATAAATCTACTTGCCTATGCTCTATAAATAAAACAACAAAGACTGGATGACAGTGTATCTGATTTCAACCTGGTTTAACTAAATATATTAAGCCCAATGTTAAGACCTACTGCTCAGACAAAAAAATTCCTTTCAAAATATTATTGCTCATTGACAACGCACCTGGTTACCCAAGAGCTCTGATGGAGATGTACAAGATTAATGTTGTGATGCCTGCTAATACAACATCATTCTGCACCCCATGGATCAAGGAGTCACTCTTTCAAGTCTTATTATTTAAAGAAATACTTTTTGTAAGACTATAGCTGCCATAGGTAGTGATTCTATTGATGATCTGGGAAAAGTAAATTGAAAATCTTCTGGAAAGAATTCACCATTCTAGATGCCATTAAGAATATTTGTGATTCGTCAGAAGAGGTCAAATATCAATATTAACAAGAATTCAGAAAAAGCTGATTCCAACCCTCATGGATGACTATAGTTCAAGACTTCCCTGACAGAAATAACTGCAGATGTGGTGGAAACAGTAAGAAAACTGGAATTAAAAGTGGAGCCTGAAGATGTAACTTAATCGCTGCAATCCCATGATAAAACTTAACAAGTGAGGAGTCGCTTCCTACAAATCAGCAAAAAGAAGTGGTTTCTTGAGATGAAATTTACTCCTGGTGAAGATGCTGTGAAGACTGTTGAAATGACAAAAAAAGATTTAGAATATTATGCAAACTTAGTTGATAAATCAGCAGCAGCATTTGAGAGGATTTACTCTGATTTTGAAAGAAGTTCTACTGTGGGTAAAATGCTATCAAACCGTTCATGAAAGGAAGAGTCAATGAAGCAAACTTCATTGTCCTATTTTACAAAATTGCCATGGTCATCCCAACTTTCAGCAACCATCACCCTTGATCAGCCAACAGCCATTAATATCAAGGCAAGACCCTTCACCAGCAAAAAGATTACAACTTATTGAAAGCTCACATGATGGTTAGCATTTTTAAGCAATACAATATTTTTTAAAGATTTTTTTCCATTTTTTATTATGTTCAGTTAGCCAACATAGAGTATTTTTAAATTAAAGTATGAACATTGTTTTTTAGACATAATGCTATTGCACACTCAACAGACCACAATACAGTGTACATATAACTTTTATATGCACTGGAAAACCAAAAAATTCATTTGACTTGCTTTATTGTGATATTCACTTTGCTGCACTGGTCTGGAACTGAACCCACAAGATCAAGGTACGCCCATATACATAATATTCATGATTTTCTGTTGTATTTTTATTTTTTTAAATTGAAGTAAAATTAACATATAGTATTATATTTGTTTCAGGTGTACAATATAATGATTCAACAATTCTATACATTACTCAGTGCTCATCGTTGTATTTTTTAAAACAAACACTTATATGGCATTTCCTATTGCCAAGCACGATTTATTTACAAATGCCTTACAAATATTATCTCATTTAATCCTTTTAACAACTTTAAAAAAATAGATACTATTAATTATCCCTTTACAGTTGAACAAACTGAGGCATAAAGTAACTTGCCCAAATCAGAAATATTTGATAAATCTAATAATTATTATATATAAGGCTTATGATATTTCAATATTGTTGGAATAGAGTATAGCAAATAAAAGCCTATTTAAATTTTTTATTCTTTTATTATTTCCTCATTATTTGCAATTTATATATCCAGAACCTCAGATAAAATATATGGCATTTACTAATCTACTTGAAAGCAGAAATAAATAATGGGCATATTTTACTGGAATTATACGTGACTCAAAACAACTCCATAAGAATATGTGATATATACTTTCATAATCTGAATATATTCTATATTTGGAAATGAATATTAGATGCTCCTTACCTATTTATGAACAAAAAAAAAATTTCCAGGTAGATGTTAGAAAACAAGCTGGGTTATAAAGAAAAACCAGGAGAATTATATAAAACTCTTACCTTATCTCTTTTTTCGAGAGTAACTATGTTTTCTTTTGCCTCTCTTTTGAGTTTTTCCTATTAAAAATGAGTGCACACAATGTAGTCACTACTATTATCAAAAATTAATGTTATTATCAAAATACTTCTAAGAAGTATTAACAAAGAAAGAATACTAAACTCTAAATCTTATAAAATAATGAAAAGAAAAAAAGAAAAACAAATTAGTTTCTTTCTACAGAGCTTGTTATTTAGTTTTGATTATCTTTTTTTAAAATTCTGATCTGTCCAGTATTTATCTGTGGAATCTTGGTAAGTCTTTTCAAACTCTGAATCAACTTTCTCATTTGTAAAATGAAGTGGACGGATCAGATTATAGACGAAGAAATACACACAAGTAGCTAACTGTAAAGAGCTATAAAGAGATCCAAAATATTATGGGCTTTTAGACGCAGAATTCAGTTTTTCTGTGCATTGAGAAAGGGTACATTTCAGTTGGACCTTCAATAATGAACTTTTAACATGAGATAAACAAGGATGAGGGGGAAAGAAAGTACAAAATACTTAGGAAATAATACATCACTTTTGCTGGAGATTAGGGTTATATATTCAGTAGAGAAAAAAGAAAAATTAACTCTGGCCTACAAAAAAGAATATGTACTATGCCTTTAATATGACAGTCACCTGGAGAACAGAATTGTTACAGCCCCCAGGAAGCCTTCAAGGACGCAGAGAAGGGAAAGTTCCAATACACAGAACTTTAAGCAAACTTGCCTTGCCTGCCTATGAGGTCTATGCCAATATCAACCTTACTGAATGCTTTGTGTACACCATGCTATCTCTCCCAGAGGGTTGCACCTAACCAGAGAACTCATTTCACCATGAAGAAGCTGGTAGTAAGCTAATGTAACAGTAATCACTATTCTTATTGTGTATCCTATCAATGACCAATAGTTGATCTTCAGTTATAGTGACAACTGGGATCTACAATAAAGGGCTAGAATGCTCTCTTCTAGGATAAATTATATCCTCTATACTAGCAAAATTGTACTGCCTCTCAGAGGACTTCTAGAGGCTTCTAGAGGACAGAAGGGAGAAAGCACCTCCCATGACTGCATTGTCTCTATAAAATTCTGGAGACTTCTGCTGGTCTGGAGATCTTACTTACAATCTGTTCTAATACAACATGTATTTCCAAGGTGTGAATTATTAGCTCATACACAAACATGTATCTTTAGTAGTGGTTAACTAATCGTGAGTTCCCTAAGACCAAAGAGATAGGCAGTCCACTACGGTCCCTATTTAAATTGGATAACTCAAATATGCCTATAATATGGTCTGACAAAAAGACAATTGACTTCAGCCACAGGAATAGAGAATGATGGCCCTGTACCCAAATTTCAGACTTGAATAAATTTATAAACCTAGAATCCTCCAAATTAAAAGAAAGCCTGGTAACTGTTGTAGAAGGATTTTGCAATAATATCACAAATACATACCTTATCCCTTCTACTATCTTGTGCACAGAGAGAGATACTAAGACTTATGGGTAATTGGACATTGACTATTAACTAACACCAATTATTATAACCCAAAATGTTACTATTTTTTCATTAGTTCAAGTGCAGGTGTATTGGAGTCAGGTGATAAATGGTATTTAATCCAAGTCTACCTTACAATGAGCCCATGGAACCATAAACCTAATCTGTGGTCATTTCTTATGACCCTAAAGTCTGAATAGATAAACTCAAGTAAGTGCCATAGTCTCCATATTGGTTCTAAACCACAGGATGAGAGTTTTTAAGTTTAGAAGGACCAACTGGAAGACTCTGAAACTTTCCTCCATATCAAGAATATAAACAAATATATCAAATGTCAATATCTCACCTAGGCAGAGATTCAGGTCCATCAAACCGTGAAAGATGTAGAGAAGGTGATTTATCACAGTCCCACAAAGCCAACTTAATTGGAAAATTAAATTCACTGTTATCCAGTAACAGTTTTGTCATACCAATGGGCAAGTAACAGAGGCCAAAATAGGGATTGTGTATTGATTAGGATCAAAAATGAGAACTAAGAAAAAAGTTTCATATAAAAGATGAACTGAATATATGTAAATAAAGAGTTCAAAATAACAAATACCAGAATCATGGTTAAAGAACAAATACATGTTTTTATTAATCCTGACAACATAAATTAACAAAATAAATATCAAAATTGTGTATGTGGAAGAAGAGGCAGTATGAGAAAGTGTTAGGTATATTGTTTAAATATATAAAGGTAACCAGTAAAATAACTGAAAGTACTACACACACCTTTTAAATCAACCAGACACACACATACACTTTAGAGAAAAATAAATATTAATGTCATGTAAAATAAGATGACAAAAACATGATTCAATTATATATCATATCAGTAAGGGGTTAATAACCATAAGGAACTCCTATAAGTCAACAACAAAAACAACTAAAAAATGGGCAAAGAACTTGAATAGACAATTCTCCCACAAGATATACAAATCACTAACAAGGGAAAGAAGTAATTAAGGATGTCAAAAACAAATTCAACAACAAAAACATACAATCTTATGCCATAATTTGTGATTCTAGTGAGGCTCAGCATGAGAGTCACACAGAGTATATTTGTGATTTGACTCTAGTCAATATGGCTCTTAAGCTAATCACCAGTTGCACAATATTGGTGAAAGTAGACACAAATAACAAAGAGAATAACTGTCACTAATATACCTGAATTGATCTGAGGGGTAAGTGGGCAGTCCATAAAAAAAGAGGCCTAGAAAATGCATAAAGAGTGAAAATTTCAGGAAAAATGACTAAATTTTTTCATTTTGGTCTCTCTAGTCTGGACAAAGAAAGCACAACAACCATGCCCATAAAGAATTAATTATCCTTGCCAATAAATAGAACATACTAGCAATAAAGTCAAAAGACAAGTTTCAAAAAAAAAAGAAAGAAAGAAAAGATTCCCCTGAAAGGGCAGAAAACACAAAAAGACGTGATTCACTGAAAAAAACATATGAATTTTGTCCTTTTCCTTGGTCCCCTCTTATCACCTGTAAGTAGAATATACCAAATCATAATATTATCTTTTCCCTCATAAAATTGGGTAAGGAAATACAGCTTGAAGAGAGATTAGTAATATGGCAAAAAGTGAGTAACCATACACACACACACACACACACACACAACGCACGCACGCACACACGCACTGGAATATTACTTAGCCATGAAAAAGAGAGATCTTGCCATTTGCAACACCACTAGAATTATGCTAAATAAAATAAGTCAGACAAAGACACATACCATATGATTTCACTTATATGTGGAATCTAAAAAAACAAATGAACAAACAAACAAAGCAGAAACAGACCCATAAATACAAAGAACAAACTGATGTTGCTCAAGGGGAGATGAGTGGGGGACTCACAAAATGGGTGATGGAAAATAGGAGCTACAGGCTTCCAGTTATGGAATGAGTAAGTCACACGGATGAAAGGTACAGAATAGAAAATATAGTCAGTGATATGGTAATAGCATTGTATGATGACAGAGGGTAGCTACACTTAGGGTAAGCATAGCATAACATATAGAGTTGTCTGAATTTCTATGTTATACACCTAAAACTAATGCAGCATTGCATGTCAAAATACTTCAGTTTTAAGAAAAAGAATAACCACAACGTATCCTCTCAGATAGATACACAGGCTCTAGGGCTTCACATTGAGTTGGTGGAAAGATCTGAAGACTGAGGATAAACACATCACAAGAAAACTGCAGACCAATATCTCTTTATGAATATAGATGCAAAAAATCCTCAACAAAATACTAGCAAACTGAATCTAGCAGAATATAAAGATTATACATCATGACCAAATAGGATTTCTCCCAAGAATATAAGATTGGTTTAACATCTGAAAATCAATTAATGTAATACTTTGTATTAATAGAATACAAAAACCACACAATCACCTCAATATACACAGAAAAAGCATTTCACAAAATCCAACATGCTTTTATAATAAAAACATTCAACAAATTAGGAATAGAAAAGAACTTTCCCAACTTGATAAAGGGCATCTAAGTAAACTGAATTTCATCAAAATTAAAGAGTCTCTGCTACAAATAATACCATCAAGAAATAAAAAGACAATCCACAGAATGGAAGAAAACATTTGCATATCCTACATCAGATAAGGGACTGGTATCTAGAATATATAAAGAATTCTTAAAACTCAAAAATAAAAAAAAAACCTAATTTTTAAATGGGTAAAAGCATCTGAATATACATTTCTCCAAAAAAAATATACAAATGGCAATAGCACATGAAAAGATGATCATCATCAGGCATTAAAGAAATACAAATCAAAACAATGATATACCATGTCACACTCACTAGAATGACTATAATCCAAAAAAGTGTTTCTGAGGATGTGGAAAAACTGGGACTTTCACGCACTGATAGTGGGAACCCAAAATGGTAAAATTGGCTTGGAAAACAGTTGGGCAGTACCTTAAAATGTTAAGCATAGAAATATAATATTATCCAGCAATTCTACTGCTACATATATAACCAAGAGAAATGAAAACATATACCCACACAAAATCTGTACACAAATATTCATAATAGCATGATTTATAACAGTCAAACTGGAAACAACTCAAACTTCCATCAACTGATGAATGGGTAAATAAAACCTAGTATAGCCACACAATAGTATACTATTTAGCAACAGAAAGGAATGAAATACTGATATATGCTGGGATGTGAATGGACCTTGAAAACATAATGTTAAGTGAAAGAAGCAGTCACAAGACCATATATTATATGATTCCATGTAAGTGAAATATCCAGAATAGGTGAATCAATAGAGACAAAAAGTAGCTTGATTAGTGGTAGCCTGGAGCTGGTGGATTTGGTGATGGAAAAAAAAGGAGGGGATAATAACTGCTGATGTATATGGGAATTCTTTGAGGGGGTGACACATGTATTCTAAATTACACGGCCATGATGGTTGCACAACTATCAGTATATTAGAAACCATTAAATTGTACACTTTAAATGGGTGATTGAAAGGTATATAAATGATATCAGTGAAACTGTTTCTTAAAAATGACAGAGTTGAGGGGTGCCTGGGTGGTTCAGTAAGTTAAGCAACTGACTCTTGATTTTGCCTCAGGTCATAATCTCAAGATTGTTGAGACTGAGCCCCACACGGAGCTCTATGCTGGGCATGGAGCCTGCTAAAGATTCTCTCTCTCCTTCTCCCTCTGCCCCTCTCTCTCTCTCCAAAAAAAAGAAAATGAATGAGCTGAGCAGGGACACAAAGTTGGGGACTTTAACACCTCCATTTCAACAACTGAAATACCTACTCGCCAGAAAAATCAGCAGAAGTATATATAATCTAAAGAATACAACCAACTAATTGGATGTAATTGACATTTATAGGACACTTCAACAATAGCATAATACACAGTTGTTTCAAGCACCCATGGATCATCCACCAAGACAGATAATATTCTGGGCCATAAAACAAATCTAAACAAATTTAAAAGAATGGACTGAACATTTCTGTCTCCCCAAAATTCATACAGGGGCCTTAATTCCTAATGTGCTGTGGTGTTTGGAGATGGGGCCTTTAGGAAGTAACTGGGTTTGGATGAGGTCATGGAGATGGAGCTCCCACAATGGGATTAGTGCCTCTATCAGGAAAGGAAGAAACTAGAGCTCTCTCTCAGCCATGTGAAGGTCATAGCCAAAAGGCAGCTGTCTACAAGTCAGGAAATGAACTCTGACCAGAACGTGACCATGCTGGCATCCTGATCTCACATTTCCAGCCTCCAGAAGTGTGAGAAATAAATATTTGTTTAACCTATTGAATTTATAGTATTTTTGTTATAGTAACCCAAGCAGACTAATACAAAAATCATACAGATTGTGTTCTCTGACCATAATGGAATCAAACTCAAAATCAAAATCAGTAACAGAAAGACTACAGGAAAATCTTAGAATACATGAAAATTTAAGAACACATTTCTAAATAATCTAATGGTCAAAGAAGTCACAAAGAAATCTAAAACTATATAGAACTGAATGAAAACAAAAACACATCAAAACATGTAGGTTGTAGCTAAAGCAGTACTGAGAGAAAAATTTATAGTACTAACTGCTTTCATTAGGAAAAAGGGAAGAGTGATGTCAGCAAAATGGCAGGAGTTTTCTACCATCCTCCCCACCAAGAAAACAGATTTTGACAATCATCCACAGATGAGAGTACCTTTGTGGAAGTTCTAGAAGCTAGCAGAGAAGTTCCAGCACACCACTGGAGCAAAAAATCATAGACTGAACACATTGAAGAGGATAACAGGAACAATTTCACTTTACCCATGTCATCCCCTCTCCCAAGACAGCATAGTTTGGTGCCAAGAAAGACCTCTCAGCCAACAGTTTTTCCTTTGGGAAAAAGTGAGAGCAAAAGAGGGACACCCAGCTTCCCCAGCTGTGCAGGATGCTGCCAAAGAGGACTATTTCTTTCACACTCTATCTAGAATACTAGAGTAAACTACATGACTGAGGGGTGAGGAGGGGTTGGGAATACAGCAACAAAAGCTCAGAATGTATTTAAGGTACACACATCCTAACCACTTCATGGACTCCAATGGGAAGCCTGCCCAAGAGCTGCTGGGGAAACCTTGCCTGAAGATCAACTGGCCCATGGACACTCCCCCAGTGCTCCACACATCTCAACCACATACACATAATACCCCACTGCCAACCTGCACATGCCCTTAAGGGTGGCAAGCATGAGCCTTTGAAGATGGCTAGTGAACATGTGCAGAAAGCTGGCCAACGCTGCAGCATTGGCAGAAAGTACACAAACCTGATCATTCAACAAAGCCTTAGGGAGAGCAAAGAGGAGGCTGCCAGCACCCAGCCTTTGTAACATCAAGAGAAAGCATACAGTCTTAAGAATTCCCCTCAAAGAGCAAACAAGAAGTGTAGAGCAGGCAGATATAGATACAGACATAGACATAGGCATAAAGAGACATATAGAAAAGATCTGAGAAAACCTCAGAATCCCTAACAGAGCTGACAGAAGATACTTCTCTCCTGAAGGTAACCAATAAAAACTGGAAGAGATAACCATCCTTCAAATGTGAAGACAGTGATGCAAGACTTGAAGAAACATGAAAAACCAAAGTAACATGACACCACCATAAAAATGCAATAGTTTTCAGTAACCAACGCCAGAGAAATGGAAATCCACAATTTGCCTGATAAAGAATTCAAAATAGTTGTTTTAAGGAAGTTCAATGAGCTATAATAAAACACAGTAAGACAATTCAATAAAATCAAGAAAACAATACATGAACAAAAGGAGAACTTTAATAGACAGAAATCATAAAAAAAGAACTAGACAAATTCTAGAGCTGAAAAATACAACGAATAATGAAAAATGCAATGGAGAACATTAAAATAAGACTTGATCAAGCTGAAGAATCAAATGACTTATTGTCAAGTTCACAGAAATTATCTAATTGGAACAATAAAGATAAAAGAATTAAAAATAGTGAGGGGAGACTACATGAATTATGGGATACCATCAAATGAAACAATTTACACATTAGAGCCCTGGAAGAAATAAGATGGAGGAGGGCGCAAAAAACTAATCTAAAGAAATTATGGCTAAGAACAACTTCCCAAATCTGGAGAAGAAAAACAGAAAGAAAAAGGAGCAGAAGGTTCATTTCAGTAAATGAACTCTAGCTGAAAACTTCCCTAATTGGGAGAAGGAAACAAACATCAAAATCCAGGAAGCACAGAGAACTCCCATTAAATTCAACAAAAGCTGGCCATCACCAAGACATATTATAGTCAACTTCACAAAATAAACAGGTAAGGAAAGACTCCTGAAAGCAGCAAAGGAAAAAAAGTCCTTAACTTACAAGAGAAGACAGATCAGGTTTGCAGATCTGTCCACAGAAACCTAGCAGGCCAGAAGAGAATGGCATGATATATTCAACCTGCTGAATGGTAAAAATATGCAGCCAAGAATACTCTATCTAGCAAGGTTGTCATTCAGAATAGAAGGAGACTTCTATTGTGTACTTTCTGCCAATGCTGCAATAAAGAGTTTCTCTGACAAAAACTAACGGAGTTCATGACCCCTAAACCAGTCCTGCAAGAAATATTAAAGGGAATTCTTGAGTGGGGAAGAAAGACCAAAAGCAATAAACTAAAAGGAAAAGAGAAGGGGTGCCTGGGTGGTTCAGTCAGTTGACTGTCAGACAAGATCTTGATTTCGGCTTAGATCATGATCTCACAGTCGTGGGATCAAGCCCTGCATCAGGATCCATGCTTAGCATGGAGTCTGCTTGAGATGGTCTCTCCTGCCCCCCTCACCACTCAATCTCTCTCCCTCCCTCCCTCTCTGTTGCTTTCTCTCTCAAAATAAATGAAATCTTAAAAAAAAAAAAAGGAATAGAGAAAATCTCCAGAAACAATGACTTAACAAGTGATACAATGGCATTAAATTCATATCTATCAATAATCACTTTGAATGTAAAGGGACTAAATGCTCCAATCAAAAGACATAGGATATCAGAATGGATTAAAAACAACAACAACAACAAAACAAGTTCATCTATATGCTGCCGACAAGAGACTCATTTTAGACCTAAAAACACCTGTAGATGGAAAGCAAGGGGATGGAAAACCATTTATCATGCTAATGAATGTCAAAAGAAAGCTGGAATAGCCATACTTATATCAGACAAACTAGATTTTAAACCAAAGACTATAACAAGAGATGAAGAAGGGCACTATACATTAACAAAGGGGACAATCCAACAAGAAGATTTAACAATTGTAAATATTTATGCCTCCCACTTGGGAGCACCTAAATATATAAATCAATTAATAACAAACATAAAGGAACTCACTGATAATACAATAATAGTAGGGGACTTGAACTTACAGCAACAGACAGATCATCTAAGCAGAAAAATCAACAAGGAAACAATAGCTTGGAAACAATGGCTTTGAATGACACATTGAATCAGATGGACTAAACAGATATATAAAGAGAGCATTTCATCCTAAAGTGGCAGAATACACATTCTTTTTGGGTGCACATGGGACATTCTCCAGAACAGATCATATACTGGGTCACAAATAAAGACTGAGATCATACCATGCATATTTTCTGATTACAGCACTATGAAACTTGAAGTCAACCACAAGAAAAAATTTGGAAAGACCACAAATACATGAAGGTTGAAGAACATTTTACTAAAGAATGAATGGGTTAACCAAGAAATTAAGGAAGAAATAAAAAAAAAATACATGGAAACAAATGAAAATGAAAACATGATGGTCCAAAACCTTTGGGATGCAGCCAAGTGGTCAATAAGAGGGAAGTATATAGCAATACAGTCTTACCTCAAGAGGAAAAATCTCAAAACAACCTAACCTTACACCTAAAGGAACTAAAAAAAAAGAACAAATGAAGCCCACAACCAGCAGAAGGGAAATAATAAAGATTAGAGCTGAAATAAATGACAGAGAAACAACAACAACAACAAAAAACCCAGTAGAACAGATCAATAAAACTAGGAGCTGATTGTTGAAAGAATTAATAAAACTGATAAACCCCTACCCAGACCTAACAAAAAGAAAAGAGAAAGGACCCAAATAAATAAAATCACCAATGAAAGAGGGGAGATCACAACCAATACCACAGAAATACAATTATAAGAGAATATTGTGAAAAATTACATGCCAACAGATTGGGCAATCTGGAAGAAATTGATAAAATCCCAGAAATATATCAACTACCAAACCTGAAACAGGAATAAATAGAAAATTTGAACAGACTGATAACTAGCAAAGAAACTGAATCAATAATCAAAAATCTCCCAACACACAAAGTCCAGGGCCAGATGGCTTCCCAGGGAAATTCCACAAGACATTTAAAGAAAAGTTAATATCTATTCTTCTCAAACTGTCCCAAAAAATTAAAAAGGAAGGAATACTTCCAAACTCATTCTACAAGGCCAGCATTACCTTGATTTCAAAACCAAGGACCCCACTAAAAAATTATAGGCCAATATCCCTGATGAACATGGATGCAAAAATTCTCAACAAGATACTATCAAATCGAATCCAATAGTACATTAAAAGAATCATTCACCATGATTAACTGGGCTGCAAGGGTGGTTCTATATTTGCAAATCAATCAATGTGACACACCACATTAATAAAAGAAAGGATAAGAACCATATGATCCCCTCAATAGATGTGGAAAGAGCATTTGACAAAGTACAGCATCCATTCCTGATAAAAACCCTCGAAAAGGTAGGGGTAGAGGGAATATACCTCAACATCATAAAGGCTATATATGAACGACCCACAGCTAATATCATCCTCAATGGGGAAAACCTCAGAGCTTTTCCTCTACAGTCAGGAACAAGACAGCGATGTCCACTCTCACCATTGTTATTTAACATAGTACTAGAAGTCCTAGCCTCAGTAATCAGACAACAACAACAACAAAATAAAAGGCATCCAAATTGGCAAGGAAGAAGTCAAACTTACACTATTCACAGAAGACAGAATACTCTATGCAGAAAACCCAAAAGACTCCACCAAAAAATTGCTAGGACTGATACACGAATTCAGTAAAGTCAAAGGATATAAAAATCAGTGTAGAGAAATATGCTGCATTTCTACACACCAATAATGAAATAGCAAAAAGAGAAATCAAGGAATTGATCCCATTTATAATTGCACCAAAAACAAGAAGATAGGAATAAACCTAACCAAAGAGGTAAAAGATCTATACTCTGAACATTATGAAAGAACCTGAAGATGACACAAAGAAATGGAAATACATTCCTTGCTCATGAGTTGGAAGAGCAAATATTGTTAAAATGTCTATACTACCCAGAGCAATCTATACATTTAATGCAATCCCTATCAAAATACCATCAGCATTTGTCACAGAGCTAGAACAAACAATCCTAAAATTTGTATGGAACCACAACACCCCAACAGCCAAAGCAATCTTGAAAAAGAAAAGCAAAGCTGGAAGCATCACAATTTCAGAGTTCAAGCTATATTAAAAAGCGGTAGTCATCAAGACAGTATGGTCCTGGCACAAAAACAGATACATAGATCAATGGAACAGAACAGAAAAGCCAGAAATGGACCCACAACCATATTGTCAACTAATCTTCGACAAAGCAGTTAAGAATATCCAATGGAAAAAAGACAATCTCTTCAACAAATGGTGTTGGGAAAACTGGACAGCAACATGCAGAAGAATGAAATTGGACCACTTTCTTACACTATACACAAAAATAAATTCAAAATGAATGAAAAACCTAAATGTAAGACAGGAAACTATCAGAATCCTAGAGGAGAATACAGGTAGCAACCTCTTTGACCTCAGCCATAGCAACATCTTACTAGACACGTTGCTGGAGGCAAGAGAAACAAAAGCAAAACTGAACTATTGAGACTTCATCAAGATATAAAGCTTCTACACAGTGAAGGAAACAATTAACAAAACTAAAAGCCAGCCTATGGAATGGGAGAAGATATTTGCAAATGACATGTCAGATAAAAGGCTAGTATCCAAAATCTATAAAGAACTTACAAATTCAACACCCCAGAAACAAATGATCCAGTTAAAAAATGGGCAGAAAACATGAATAGACATTTTTCCAAAGAAGACATCCAGATAGCTAACAGACACATGAAAAGATGCTCAACATCACTCATCATCAAGGAAAGGCAAATCAAAACTACAATAAGATATCACCTCACACCTGTCAGGATGGCTAAAATTAACACAGGAAACCACAGATGTTGGTGAGGATACAGAGAAAGTTACACTGTTGATGGGAATGCAAACTGGTAGAGCCACTCTGGAAAACAGTAAAGAGGTCCCTCAAAAAGTTAAAAATAGATCTATCCTATGATCCAGCAATTGTACTACTATGTATTTACCCAAAGGAAACAAAAATGCAGATTTGAAGAGACATATATGCACCCTGATATTTATAGCAGCACTATCAACAATAGCCAAATTATGGAAACAGCCCTAGTGTCCATCAGCTGATGAATAAAGAAGATGTTGTGTACACACACACACACACACACACACACACACACACACAATGGAATATTACTCAGCCATCAAAAAGAATGAAATCTTGCCATTTGCAAGAGTGTATTATGCTAAGCAAAATAAGTCACTCAGAGAAAGACAAATACCATATGATTTCACTCATATGTGGAATTTAGGAAATAAAACAGATGAACATGGGGGGGAAGAAAACAGAGGTATACCATAAAACAGACTTTTAACTACAGAAAACAAACTGACAGTTGCTGGAGTGGAGGTGGGTTGGGAATGGGCTAAATGGATGATATGTATTAAGGGCACTTGTGATGAGCAGTGGGTGTTATATGTAAGTGATGAATCACTAAATTCTATTCCTTTTTATTTTCTTTTTATTTTTTAAAAACATTTTATCTATTTATTTGTAAGACAAGAGGGAGAGCACAGCAAGGGGAGCAGCAGAGAGAGAGAGGGAGAAGCAGACTCCCCGCTGAGCAGGGAGCCCGATGTGGGGCTCGATCCCAGGACCCTGGGATCCTGACCTGAGCCGAAGGCAGACGCTTAACCATCTGAGCCACCCAGGCGCCCCACTAAATTCTATTCCTGAAACCCACATAACACTACATGTTAACTAACTAGAATATAAATAAAAACTTAAAACAACAACAACAACAAAAAACAAAAACAAAAAAAGGAAAGAAAACCCTTTTGCACTGTTGGTGGGATTATAAACTGGTACAGCCACTATAGAAAGCAGTATGAGGTTCTTCAAAAAATTAATAATAAAACTACCATATGGTTCAGTAATTCCACTTCTGGGAATATATCCAAAAGAAACAAAAACACTATGCTGAAGAGATATCTGCACCCACATGTTCACTAGAGCATTATTTCCAATAGCCAAGATAAAGAAACAACCTAAGTGATACCAACAGATTAATGGATAAAGTAAGCGTGATACACATACATACACACACAAAATGAAATATTATTCAGCCATAAAGAGAAGGAAATCCTGCCATTTGCAATAACATGAATGGATCTTGAGAGCATTATGCTAAATGACTTAAGTCAGACAGAAAAAGACAAATACTTGTATGTGTTTATTTATATGTTGAATCTAAAATTAAAAAAAGAACTCATAGAAAAAGAGATCAGATTTGTGATTACCAGGGGCAGAGGTGTGGGGGTTGGGGAATCAAATAAAGGTGGTCAAAGTACAAACTTCAAGTTATAACATAAATAAGTACTAAGGATGTAATTTACAACACAATGACTATAGTTAACATTGCTATATGATATATCTGAGAGTTAAGAGAGTAAATGCTAAGAGTTCTCATCACAAGGAAAAGAACATTTTTTTTCTTTTTTGCATTTTTGTGAAATGATGGATATTAACTAAATGTACTGTGGTCATCATTTCACAATATATACAGGTCAAATCATGCTGCATAACTTAAATTTGTAACATATATATGTTCAATATTTAAACAAAGGAATACACTACATACTTCTGAAAAAAGGCTAATGGGGGAAAAACTATATGTTTTAATCATAGTTACCCAAATATATTTTCTAATATGACATGTTTATAAAAACAAAGTGGCAGTTATACTTCAGTAAAAAATTTTAAATTAAAAAAACCCAGACAGTTGCACATAATGTTATTAGTTACTTTATCTATAATGCCACAAAACCTACCTTTTCTTCTTTTTCTATTTCAAGTTGTTTCTTAACAGACAAAAGTTCATTTTTGAGAGTAAACAATTCAGACTCCTAAAAAAAAAAAAATGAAATTTATAGTGTATCCATACATTTCTCAAAACAGTGAAAATGCTGTTTCACATATATTTAGTTTTACAGAGAAATAAATTCACTCATAAAATATAGATTTATTTTTTTATTATGTTCAATTAGCCAACATATATTACATCATTAGTTTTTGATGTAGTGTTCAACAATTCACTAGTTGTGTATAACACCCAGTGCTCACTTAGAAGTCTACTGATATGAAGGCTGCTAGTTGAACATGACTAAAGATTTCATTTAGACAAATTTTTTGTAGTTTTCTATAAAGAAATATTTAACACTATGTATATCTCTCTCCTCCTCACCTTCTCCCAATCTATCCCATTCCTCCTCTCCTAATCTCTATCAGAGCTCCAAATTTATTTGTAACTGGAGTTTGTATTTATTCATTTGAAAAAAAGTTTATTCTACCATTTCAGAAAATAAAATTGGAAAACCATTTAACCATAAAACCTGTAAGATCTTTTTTAAATCTAAAATTCTTTGATCCTACAGCTCAAAAATTATGGTTTTATTTAATATTATTCTTTACCACCAGCCATGCTGATATGAAAACTGGCTTTACTGCTATTTGTTCTGTATCTCACCAAAGATGCTTTCATTGATGACTGTTCTTGTTCTTTGCTTTTATAAAGTCCTAGTTCTGAGTCTCTTTCTTCAACTATTTTATCATATTGGTGCTACAATAAACAGAGAAAATATTTTAGGTATATTAGAACACAAATAAATTATGTTTTAATAACACTGGTATCCTTATGCATTTAATATTCACAGAAAATGTCAATGAATTCAGTGACATATATATTTGAGCTTTTTTCTGATTTTTCAAGTCATTTTTATTCAAATAACATAAACAATGAAACATAGAAAACAGTCTTGAAAATAATCAAATACAAGAACAAATTATTTTTAATTGAAAATGTTGAATTTCATAATTTAAATATAGGCTAGAAACACCAAGACCTCTTAGAAAAGTTACCGATTCCAGATCTGGGGCAGGAAATACAAGATGAGTCTTGAACATTTTATCATAATAGCCAAAAAGCTGTCAGAGTTTGTTAGGGTCAAGTCAAAAGGACTGGCTAGCTAGTTTGAAGAGCCTCCCACTGGCCAAAAGAGGAACAATTTGAGTGTCAAGGATTAGACTGGCTTGAGACATACCAAATATGTTTAAATCTATCAGTTCATAATATTTTTATGAATTTTGTTAATATTTATTAAAATACTTTTTAACCCTCATTGATTACCTCATATATTAAATCCCACCAACAATTTTAAAGATGAATAGGTAGGTATAGCCCACCTCTTCTCTCCAGATATTGAAGGGAATAAAGCTGAATTCCACAACAGAATGATTACTTTTAAAACAACAAAAAATAAACATACTCACAAACACAACAAACATTAATTCTTTCATCTATTTATACCATTGATAAAAATTTGTTTAGCCTAACGTGTGTTAGACATACATAAAGGTATATTTATATCCTTTACCAGATACATATTCTGGGGATGTACTTAAATAAATATAAGGTGGAAAGTGCTGTAAGAGTGTACCAGGAAAATTCAGAAGAAAAAGGATTACTTCCATACATAATAGATGACAAGGAGAGATATTCTTAAGGAAGTGACACCCAAACTCAGCTTTGCGTGGTCAAGACCTGAACTTAGAGAGACGGGAGATCAAGAGTATTCTAGCTCTAATGTCATTATTGCATAATTTTCTGACAAATCAGAATGCTATCTTGATTTCACCATCTTTATGCATAAGTATGGCTCTAATTAATAGTTCTCATCACACACACGTTACCTTATGTTTTTCCATAAGTGCTACCATTTCAGCTATTTTATGTTGACATCGTATATCAATTTCTTTCTGTAATTTTACAGCTTCATCAGCTATTACTTTTGCTTTCTCAACCTATCAAGTAAAGTATTTCTTAAAATTAATGAACAAAAAACAAATTTAACTTAAATGCTAAGACCATATATACTGCTTACATAAAATGCAGAAATCAAACACCAGGAAATTAGGAAAGCCAAGCAAAAAAATGCATTACTTTTTTGGTTTATTTTAGGGTGTTCTATCAAGTAAGATGATAGTATAACACTGTAATGACCACTTAATCTTTTCAAAATAATACATACATAAACTCAAATACTTAGAATAACAAAGATACTTTTAAGCTTCTATAAAACTAATTAACCATCTCATATAAATTTATTAAATCTTTTAAAAATCATAACTTAAAGATTAAGAATTGCTTTTCTCTTAAAATGCTAATAAACAAATACAGAGTTTTAATATAACAAATTTTCAAAATATTTAGTTTTTCCTACCTCTTCCAAAAGATTTTCTTCTGATATCTTTTTCTCCTCAATTTCTTTTTGATAGTTGTCAGTCATTTCTTTAAATTTCTGCTTGGTACCTTCTAGTTCTAATTCTAATTTACTGACCTTGGAGTAAAGAAAATAACATTAACATTAGTAAATGTTGTGGATTACTTGAAAATATTCTGTATTCATTTTGTGGTTTCGTGAGTCTTAAAACATTACTTATTCATTGAAATTATGGCTGGATCATTTTCCTTACATTTTTCATATGGTGAGATGTGATTTTTCACAAAACCCCTAAAATACATATTTAGTCCTGACAAGTAATATTTTAAAAGCAGCCATATTTTTATTTTTAATGCAATTTCTCAGCAATATTTAAATTATTTGGTCTCAGGTTTAGGTTTTATTACAGTGACTATTCCATTTGGATAGAATACCGATGTGATTCAAAGAAAAAGTGTATTCTTTTTTAAAAACAGCTTTATTGAGGTGTAACGGATATACACAAAAAAACTATACATATTTAATGTACACAATTTGATGAGTTTAGACATATGCATACACCATGAAACCATCACCACAATTAATATACATAATCCATCCCCTCAGAAAGTTTCCTTCTAGCCCTTTGTTTTCTACCATAAAAACACTTTAACATGAGATCTATCCTCTTCACAAATTTATAAGTTCACAATACAGTACTGTTGACTTTAGGTACTGTGCTGTACAGCAGACCTCTAAAACTAATTTATCTTACATAACTGGAAACCTTATACAAGTTGAAGAAGTCTCCATTTCCCCCTCCCCCTTACCCATTCTAATCTCCATTCTAATCTCTGCTTCTGTAAGTTTCACTCATACCTCATAAAAGTGGAAACATGAAGCATCTGTCCTTCTGTGATTGGCTTTTGTTGTTGAATTATAAGTGATCTTTATATATTCCGGATACCAGATCATTACCAAATATATTACTAATATTTTCTCCCATCTTGTGGGTTGCCTTTCTCTCTCTTGATACTGTCCTTTGATGCATTCAATGAAATTTCTACCAACATTCCAACTATCTTTTGTCAGAAATAGAGAAGCTGATCCTAAAGTTATATGGAATTACAAGGGACCCTGAGTAGCCAAAACAATCTTGAAAAAGAATGGTGTTGGAGGACACATAACCTCTAATTTAGAATTTGTAATCATTTGTAATAAAATTTATTACAAATATACCATAATCAAAACTGTGATACTGACATAAGGTAACATATAGATCAAGGCAATAGAATTGGGAATCCAGAAATAAAGCCATAAATGGTCAATTTATTTTCAATAAGAATAACAAGACAATTCAATTGGGAAAGAATACTCTAACAAATGTTGCTGAGACAACTGATATTCACATGTAAAGGAATAAGTTGGACCCTTAAGCTCATACCATATAAAAAAATTAACTCAAAATAGATTAAAGATCTAAATGTAATAGCTAAAATTATAAAACTCTTAGAAAAAAATAGGAGTTAACATTCATGGATCTAGCAATGGATTCTATATATGACACTAAAAGCATAAGCAAATGAGAAAAATAAAGTAGATTTCATGAAAAAGCATAGTCTTGGAGAGATTTTCTATAAAGAATATCTTTAATTTCTATTGTTTTCATGTTTTGTACAAAAATTTACTGAGTCATGTAGACATGACTCAAATATAGAAATTATTGAAAGAAAGAGAAATCTTAATTGACACCCACCCTCTAGAATCACTTATTACCATAGAGCTGAATTAGCATTGAGGAGTAGGGATACATATATGGGAGGGATAGGAATTGGGGAAGGGAGGCATAGGTAATTTAACCAAGAATCAGACTCTACTCTATACTCATGAATCAACCACCAATTTTAAGACACAGCATATTATCAATATTGATAAATACTTCTGGGTGCTTCTCTTCATTAGTCTTCCCCTTCTGTCCCTCAAATGTAACAAATATTCTTAATATTCATTTTTCCCTTGCTCTTCTTTATAGTTCTACTGAATAATTATATATATTTCAGAGTTTGTTTTTGAACTTTATATAAATGTTTTCATTGTATGTTTATTTTTCTATCTTGCATTTTTCATTCGGCAGTTTATTTCAGATGAGTGTAAATATAGTTCATTTTCGATGCTAAGCAGTGTTCTACTGTATGAATATACTGTGGTTTATTTATGTATTCAATTGTTCATACACTGAGAATTGTATCAAACTTGGGGACAATACACACAATAATGCTATAAATGTTCTTGTAAATATCTCCTGGTACAAATGTATAATATTTCTTCATAGTATATACCTAGAATTCAAATTGGTCATAGGGCAGGTCGCATGTTCAACTTTACAAGATAATGACGTTATTTGCCACAAAGTACACGTATCAATTTAAATTCCCAGCAACAGCGTTAGTTTTGCCTGCTTCACAACCTCACCAACAGTTGATAGTAACAGTCAAAAGTACTTTGACTGAAGTTTTGTCATTTGTATTTTCCTAAAAATTTTATGTTTAATTCTTCATGTTTTCTATTCTATGAAATTTCTATTCAGGTCTTTCATTTATCTATCTGGTTGCTTCATCTTAATGATTTATAGAAATTCTTTATTAATGATAGATTCTAATACTTTGTTCATTATATATGTATAATAGATATTTCTCCCAATATTAGGTTTGTCTCTTTGCTTTCTAAAGAAGCAAAAATTATTAATTACAGCATATGTGAATTTATCAATATTTTCAAACATGATTGTATTTCTTACATTGCTTAGGAAATCTTTCTTGACCACCAGGCCACAGAGATATTCTGTATTTTTCTCAAACAGTTTGAAGTCCTGCCTTTAACATTTACATCCCTGAGGAATTCATTTTTGTATGTAGTGTAGGGGTACAATTTCATATTTTTATATATGAAGAGTCAAATGTTCCAGCACTACATATCCATACTACTACCCTCGTATTATATAAAATTACCACTTATGCATGGATCTTTGCCTAGATTCTCTCTTCTTTTAAACTCATTTGATTACCTCTGTGCCAATACCATGCTCTTAATTACCTTTGCTTCACAATTAATCTTTATATCTGGTCAGGCACATTTACTCCACCTTGTTCATCTTGAGAACTGCCTTAGTTATTCTTGGCCTACTGCTCTTACATTTAAATTTTAAAACCAATTTGTCAGGTTCTACAAAGATCCTTGGTGAAATTTTAATTGAAAATATAGATCAATTTGGAAAAAAAACCCAGCATTTTCACATAAATCGTATATTTTTAAAATTATATTTTCTTTTTCTTATGTAGGCTCCACATCCAGTGTGGAGCCCAATGCAGGGCTTGAACCTACAACCCTGAGATCAAGACATGAGCTGAGATCATGAGTCAGATGCCTAACCACTAAGCCACCCAGGAGCCCCTAAAATTATATTTTCTAATAGCTTGTTGCAAATTTGTAAAATTAGTAATGATTTCTCTGTAATGACCATATATCTAACAACATTATTAAACACATTTAATAATTGTATTAACTCATCTATAGATTCTTGTAGATTTTCTACATTATACAACTCTCATCTAAAACCACCTGAGTTTCGGGGCACCTGGGTGACTTATTTGGTTGAGCGACTGCCTTCTGCTCAGGTCATGTTCCCAGAGTCCTGGGATCCAGCTCCGCATCAGGGTCCCTGCTCAGAGGAGGGACCCCTCTCTGCCACTCCCCCTGCTCGTGCTTTCCTGCTCTGTCAAATAAATACATAAAATTTTTGAAAAATAAAATAAAACCATCTGAGTGTAAAGTTTGCTTTGTTAAGAGATTTTAAATTGTTGATTCAATCTCTGTAATAAGACAACCCAGGCAAATTATTTTTTTGAGATTTTTTTTGGTTAATCTACTTCATTTTAAGTTTTTCAAACATATTGGCATAATGATGTTCATAGTAAATGTATTAACTTTCAACTATGATTAAAAATACATGTTCCTTGAAAAAGAAAAGAAAAGCTGAAGGCATCACAATTCCAGACTTCAAATTCTGTAACAAACAGTAGTGATCAAAAGAGTGTGGTACTAGCACAAAAATAGACACATAGATCAAAAGAACAGAATAGAAAACCCAGAAATGAACCCACAACTATATGGTCAACTAATCTTCAACAAAGCAGGAAAGAATATCCAGTGGGGGTGGGGGAAAGTCTCTTCAACAAACAGTGCTGAGAAAACTGAACAGCAACATGCAAAAGAATGAAACTGGACCACTTTCTTACACCTACACAAAAAATATATTCAAAATGAATGAAAGAACTAAATGAGACCTGAAACCATAAAAATCCTAGAGGAGAACACACACAGTAACCTCTTTGACATTGTCCATTGCAACTTCTTTCTAGATATGTCTCCTGAGACAAAGGAAAGAGAAGCAAAAATAAACTACTGGGACTTAATCAAAATAAAAAGCTTCTGTACAATGAAAGAAATAATTGACAAAACTAAATGGTAACCTACAGAATAGGAGAAGGTATTTTCAAAGGACATATCCAATAAAGGGTTAGTATCCAAAATCTATAAAGAACTTATAAAACTCAACACCCAAAAACAAATAATCCAGTTAAAAAATGGGCAAAGACATGAATAGACATTTTTCCAAAGAAGACATACAGGTGGTCATTGGACACATGAAAAGATGCTCAACATCACTCATCATCAGAGAAATACAAATCAAAACTACAATGAGATATCACCTCACACCCCTCAGAATGGCTAAAATCAACAACATAACAAACAATAGGTACTGGCAAGAATGTGGAGAAAGGGGAGCCATTTGGCACTGTTGGTGGGAATGCAATCTGGTAAGGCCACTCTGGGAAACAGTATAGAGGTTCCTCAAAAAGTTAAAAATAGAACTACCCTACAATCCAGCAATTGCACCATTAGGCATTTACCCAAAGAATACAAAAACACTAATTCAAAGGGATACATGCACCTCGACGTTTATGGTGGCATTATCTACAATAACCAAATTACGGAAACAGCACAAGTGTCCATCGACTGGTGAATGGATACACACACACACACACACACACACACACACACACACACACACACACACACACACACAATGGAATATTAGCCATAAAAAAGAATGAAATCTTGCCATTTGCAATGATATAGATGGAGCTACAGAGTATTATGCTAAACAAAACAAGTCAGTCAAAGACAAATACTCATATGTGGAATTTAAGAAACAAAACAAACTAGCAAAGGGAAAGAAAAGAGAAAGAAGCAAACCAAAAAACAGACCCTTAACTATACAGAACAAACTGATGGTTACCAGAGGGGAAATGGGTGAGCGGATGGGTTAAATAGGTGATGGGGATTGAAGAGTACACTTGTTGTGATGAGCACTGAATATCGTATGGAAGTGCTGAATCACTATATTGTACACCTGAAACTATTACACTGTATGTAAACTAACTGGAATTTAAATAAAAACTTAAAAAATATACATGTTGTGTACTTCCAAGGAATATAGCAGAGGAGGAGGACCCCTAAATTCACCTCATCCCACAGATACAATTAGATACACCCACATCAGTGTAAATAACCTTGAAAAGGACCTGAAAGTGTAAAAACAGACTCTCCACAGCTAAATGTAGAGAAGAGGCCACATCAAAAGGGTATGAAGCGTTGAGACACAATTGGGAACAAAAGGTACCTGCAGGACTATTCCTTGGAGGGATAAGCTCCATAGGCCAGGAAACATAATGGAAAGGGGAGGAGACCAGAACCTCTCCAAGCACACCAGGCACAGGGAATGTGTATGAAAATGAGAAGGGAATGATTTACGGAGCTCTTAGAATTAGCAGGGCTTAACACCTGGAACTTTAAAAATTAGCAGGCATGGCTCTGGGAGAGCTGGGAGGGTGATAGGAAACTGAGTCCCCACCCTTAAAGAGACAGCGTAACAAACAGCCCCACGGAAATACAGCATAGAAGCAGCAGTTTGAAAAATGCCTGGAGTACATGGGCAGGAGATTTATTTACTGATCTCAGAGTGTGTGCTAGAGGTGTAGGGATTATTAGGAGACTTTTCCAAGAACAAAAGAGCTGGCAGGCATCATTCCCCCCCAGCCTAGACACACGGACACTTGTGGGAACCAGTGCGGCACCAAGACTCACGACCTAACTTTCTAGCAGCACACACTGCCCCCTCCTGCCAGGCCTCTGCTCTAGGTCCCCCACCACAACACAGCACACTCCATCCCAGTGTTCTCCTGTGGACCTGCCCGTCCAATAAACCCTTGGCCAAAGCCCATCCAAAGTGATGCCACAAGCCTAGCATGGTGCAAGCAGCCGCAGCAGGGACCAACACCACTCCAAAGTGACTCCTATCCTGGGGAGAGGGGAAGATAACCACACATGCAAGTCCATCTGCAGCCCCAGCAGTGGGCTGGGGGCAGACCCCTGGTCTTACCATAGGCTGCACCCACCAATGAAAACTTCTTAGGGGACAACACAGAGAAAGTACCCAGCAGTTCAGTGTTACCACATCTCTGGCAAAAGCCCAAGGTGGCTCCAGAATGACCCACTAACAACACAGGGAGCAAACTCTGCCCACAACTAACAAATAAATCCATCACAGATGACTGGAATGAAGGCAAAAACAGCTCAGCCACAACTGTAGGGCAAATGCAACACACATAGGAGACACTCCTGAAGCACCAGGTTCTGGTGAACAGAGGACATTGCACTGCAGGGCACTATAGGACCTCTTTCTCATAAGGCCATTACTTTCAAGAGCAGGAAATGTAGCTGATTTTCTATATATATATATACATATATATAGAAACACCAAGAGTTAGACATTATGAGGAGACAGAGAAATATGTCCCAAATGAAAGAAAAGGACGAAATCCGCAAAAGAGTTAAACAAAACAGAGATAAGTAATATGCCTGATAGAGAATTTAAAGTAACGGTCATAAAGATACTCAATGGACTTTAGAAAAGATTGGAGGACCTCAGTGAGACCCTTAAAAAAGAGACAAAAAACATAATAAACAACCAATCAGAGATGAAGAATTCAATAACTGAAATTAAAAATGCACTATATTAAATAAATTGTGGACTGAAAGAAGCAGAAAAATGGATCTACAACCTGGAGGACAGAATAATGAAAAGAAGTCAGGCTGCATAGGAGAAAAAATAATAACAAAAAATGAAAATACAGTAAGGGAACTGGGCAACACCATCAAGCACAATAACATTCATATTATAGGGATACCAGGAGAAGAGAGAGAAAAGGGGGAAGAAATTTTATTTGACAAAATAAAAGCTGAAAAATCCCCAAATCTGGGGAAGGAAAAAGAAATCCAGATCCAGGAGGTAGTGAGAGTCCCCAACAAAATCAACCCACGGAGGTCCATAGAAAGACACATAATAATTAAAATGGCAAAAAGTAGTGATAAAGAGAGAATTTTAAAAGCAGCAAGAGAAAAGAAAATAGTTATATACAAAGAAAATCCCGTAAGGGTTTTTTCAGCAGAAACTTTGCTGGTCATTTTTCAGCAGAAACTTAGCAGGTCAGAAGAGAGTGGTATGATACACTCAAAGTGCTGAAAGAAAAAAATCTGCAGTGAAGAATACTCTATCCAGCAAGGCTATAATTCAGAATAGAAGGAAAGATAAGGAGTTTCCCAGACAGACAAAAGTTAAAGGAATTTATGATCACTAAACCAGCCCCACAAGAAATGTTAAAGGTCACTCTTGGAGTGGAAAAAAAAAAAGACCATAAGCAGGAGTAAAAAAAGGAGGAAGCACAAAAGCAATAAAATTAAGTATATCTATAAAAATCACTCAAGGGATTCTCAAAAGAAAAAAAAAGGAATGTAAAGTATGACACCATATACCTAAAACATGGCAGGGGATAAAGAATGGGTTCAAACTTAACAGAGACTGTTATATGCAAAAGATGTTATATACAAACCCAATGCTGACCACAAATCAAAAACTAGTGATATGCAAAAAATAAAAAGCAATTCAAGTATATCACTGAAAAAAAGGCAGCAAACAGTGAGAAAAGAGAGCAAGAGAATAAAGGAAAAGAACTATAAAAACAGCCATAAAACAGTAACAAAATGGCTATTAGTGCAAAGCTATCAATAACTATTTGGAATGTAAATGGACTAAGAGCTCCAATCAAAGGACACAGGGTGACAGGTGGATAAAAAAGCAAGACCAATCTATATGTTGCCTATAAGAGACTCATTTCAGACCTAAAGACACATGCAGATTGAAAGTGAAGGGATGTAAAAAATTTATCATGCAAATGGAAGTGGAAAGCAAGCCAGGGTAATAATACTTATATTGGAGAAAATAGACTTTAAAACAAAGACTGTAACAAGAGACAAAGAAAGACATTATACAACCATAAAGGGAACAATCCAATAAGAAGATACACCAACTGTAAATATTTATGCACCCAAGATGGGAGCACACAAATACATAAACAGCTAACATAAAGGAAGTAATCAACAGTAATACAATAACAGTAGAGGACCCGAACACCCCACTTATATCAATGGACAAACCACCAAAACAAAAAATCAAAAAGGAAACAGTGGCTTTGAGTGACACATTGGACCACATGAATCTAACATATATCTAGAACATTCTATCCTAAAACAACAGCATACACAATCTTTTCAACAACACATGGAACATTCTCCAGAATATATTACATATTAGGCCACAAAATAAGTCTCAATAAATTAAAAAAGACTGAAGTAATTCCATGAATCTTTTCTGACCATGACACTATAAAACTAGAAATCAACCACAAGAAAAAAATATGGAAAAAACACAAACACATGAAGGTTAAATAGCATAATACTAAACAATGAATGGGTCAACCAAGAAATCAAAGAGGAAATCCAAAACTACAGGGAGACAAATGAAAATGAAAACACAACAGTCCAAAATCTTTAAGATGCAGTAAAAGCTGCTCTGAGAGGAAAGTTCATAGCAATATAAGGCCTACATGAAGATGCAAACAAATTTTCAAATAAAAAACCAACCTTACACTGAAAGGAGCTAGAAAAAAATGGAAAAAAAAATACCCAAAACCAAAAGAAGGAAAAAAAATAATAAAGATTAAAGCACAAGTAAGCAAAAGAGAAACTAAATTAACAAAAGAACAGATCAAGATCAATGAAACCAGGAGCTGGTTCTTTGAAAAGATCAACAAAATTGATAAACCTTTAGCCAGACTCATAAGAGAGGACTCAAACAAAATCAGAAATGAAAAAGGAAAAATAGCAACTGACAACACAAAAACACAAAGAATTATAAGAGAATATTATGAAAAAATTATATGCCAACAAATTGGACAACCTGGAGCAGATAAATTGCTAGAAAAATAGAATCTTTCAAAACTGAATCAGAAGGAAATAGAAAATTTGAACATACTGAATTCTAGCAATGAAATTGAATCAGTAATCAAAAAACTCCCAACAAATCAAAAGTTCAGAACTAGATGGCTTCACAGGCAAATTCTGCCAAACATTTAAAGGCTAGTTAGTACCTATACTTCTCAAACTGTTCCAAAAAATAGAAAAGGAAGGAAAATTTCCAAATTCATTCTATGAAGCCAGCATTACCCTGATATCAAAGCCAGATAAAGACACCCCCCAAAAAAGAGAACTATAGGCCAATATCTCTGATGAACATAGATGCAAAAATCCTCAATAAAATACTTGCAAACCAAATCCAAAAATACATTTTTAAAAAATCATTCACTATGATCAAGTGGAATTTATTCCAGGCTTGCAAGAGTGGCTCAATATTCATAAATCAATCAACACGATACATCACATCCATAACAGAAAGGATAAGAACCATATGATCATTTCAACAGATGCAAAAAAAGCATTTGACAAAGTACATCCATTCATAATAAAAACCCTCAACAAAGTGACTTTAGAGGGAACACACCTCAATATCATAAAGGCCATATATGAAAACCCACAGCTAACATCATCATCAATGGGGAAAAATTGAGAGCTTTTCCCCTAAGGTCAGGAACAAGACAAGGATGTCCACTCTCACCACTTTTATTCAACATAGTAATGGCACAGCATTGACAACAAAAATAAATAAAAGGCATCCAAATCAGTAAGGAAAGAAGAAGTAAAATTTTTACTATTTGCAGATGACAGGACACTGTATATAGAAAACTCTAAAGACCACCAAAAAACTGCTAGAACTGATAAATTCAGTAAATTCACAGGATACAAAATCAATGTACAGAAATCTGTTGTGTTGCATTTCTACACACCAATAATGAAGCAGCAGAAAACAATCCCATTTACAATTGCATCAGAAATAATAAGATACCTAGGAATAAACCTAATTTAAGAGGTGAAAGACCTGTACTCTGAAAACTATAAAACATTGATGAGGGGCGCCTGGGTGGCTCAGATGGTTAAGTGTCTGCCTTCGGCTCAGGTCATGATCCTCGGTTCCTGGGATCGAGCCCCACATCAGGTTCTCTGTTCCGCGGGAAGCCTGCTTCTCCCTCTCCCTCTCCCCCTGCTCATGTTCCCTCACTCTGTATCTCTGTGCCTCAAATGAATAAATAAAATCTTTAAAAAATGACGAAAGAGATTGAAGACAACACAGAGAAATGGAAAAACATTCCATTCTCATGGATTGGAAGAAAAAATAGTGTTAAAATGTCTATACTACACAAAGCAATCTACACATTAATGCAATCCCTATCAACATACCAACAGCATTTTTCACAGAGCTAAAAAAAACAATCCTAAAATTTGTATGGAACCACAAAAGACCCCAAATAATAAAGCAATCTTGAAAAAGAAAAGCAAAGCTGAAGGCATCACAATTCCAGATTTTAAGTTGTATTACAAAGCTGTAGTGATCAAAACAGTATGGTACTGGCAAAAAAAACTGACATACAGATCAATGGAACTGAATAGAAAATCCAGAAATAAACCCACAATTACATGGTCAATTAATCTTCAACAAAGCAGGAAAGAGTATCCAGTGGGAAACAGTCTATTCAACAAATGCTGTTGAGAAAACTGAACAGCAACATGCAAAAGAAACTGGACCACTTTCTTACACCATACACAAAAATATATTCAAAATGAATGAAAGACCTAAATGTGAGACCTGAAACCATAAAAATCCTAGAAAAGAGAAAGGCAGTAATTTTTCTGACATCAGCTGTAGCAACTTTTTTCTAGATAGGTTCCCTGAAGCAGGAAACAAAAGCAAAAATAAACTATTGGAACTACATCAAAATAAAAAGCTTCTGCACAGTGAAGGAAACAATCAACAAAACTAAAAAGCAACCCACAGAATGGGAGAAGATATTTCCAAATGACATATCCAATGAAGGGTTAGTATCCAAAATATATAAAGAACTTATAACACTCACCCAAAAAAACAAATAATTCAACTGAAAAATGGGCAAAAGAAATGAATAGACATTTCTCCAAAGAAGATGTACAGATGGTCAACAGACACATGAAAAGATGCTTATCATCACTTACCATCAGGGAAATACAAATCAAAACCACAATGAGATATCACCTCACACCTGTCAGAATAGCTAAAATCAAACACAAGAAACAAGTGCTGGCGAGGATGTGGAAAAAAGGAACCCTGTTGTACTGTTGGTGGGAATACAAACTGGTGCGGCCACTCTGGAAAACAGTACGGAGGTTCCTCAAAAAGTTAAAAATAGAACTACCCTATGATCCAGCAATTGCACTATTGGGTATTTACCCAAACAATACAAAAACACTAATTTGAAGGGATACATGCACCCCTATGCTTAATGCAGCATTATTTACAATAGGCAAACTACAGAAGCAGCCCAAGTGTCCACCAACAAATGAATGGATAAATATGTATATATAATATATATGACATATAATACACATATATAATATATAGCATTATAGACACACACAATAGAATATTACTCAACCATACAAAAGAACAAAATCTTGCCATTTGCAATTGACATGCATGGAGCTAGACAGTACAAGGCTAAGCGAAATAAGTCCGTCAGAGAAAGATAAATACCTTATGATTTCACTCATATGTGGAATTTAAGAAACAAAACAAATGAGAGTAAAGAGAAAAAAGAGACAGAGACAAACCAAGAAACAGACCTTAACTATAGAGAACAAACTGATGGTTACCAGAGGGAAGGTGGGCAGGGTGGATGAGTTAAATAGGTGACAGGGATTAAGGAGTGCATTTGAGATGAGCACCAGATGTGTGGAATTGTTTAATCATTATATTATACACCTGATATTAATATTACACTGAATGTTAACTGGAATTAATAAAAACTTAAAAAAAAGAATAAGAGAAGCCACAAATAACCAACACCAGGATTGAAAAGAGAACGTAATTATAGATGCTGCAGACAATTTTATAGAAAATGTAGACAAACTGGGAAAAATCCAGAAAAATAGTATTTACCAAAATTGAGAAATAATAACAAAATAATACAACTATTGATGAAATTGTATGATAAATTGCAAACCTTTTCACAAAGAGAACTCTAGGCCCTGGAGGCTTCATCAACGAGTTCAACTTTATCAAGATATAATGTATGTGCCATAAAATGCAGAATTATTTTTAGTGTAACAATTTGGCAAGCTTTGACAAATGTCTTTACAGCCATGTAATGATAACATAAATCAAGATATAGATCATTTCCATCATCCCAGAAAGTACCCTTATGCCCTTCTGCAGTCTAAACCCCACTTCCCAGAGGCAATGTTCTGCTTTCTGTCTCTATAAATTGGCTTTATCTATCCTAAAACTTCACTTAAATGGAATCATGCCAAATATATTCTCTTGTTATAGAGATTATGTTGCTATGTTCTGAGATTCATCCATGTTTCTGTAGGTTTTTACTGCTAATATTCAATTGCATTAATATAACAAATTTGTTTATCTAGTCTATTAATGGACATCTGAATTATTTCCAGTTTTTTATAAATAAAGCTGCTATGAACATTCTTGTGCAATACTTTTAGTAAACATGTTTTCATTTCTCTTATGTAAATATCTGAAAAAAATTGCTGGATCATGTATGCTTAGTTTTACAAGAAATAACCAAAGCATTTTCAAAGAGATTGTACTATTTTACACTCCTAATAACAATGTTTGAAAGTCCTGGTTAAACAATATCCTCACTAACATTTGTTGTTGACAGTCTTTTTAACTTCAGCCATTCTTGTGGGCAGTGCTCAGCTTCATGGGCATAAGAACTGTGTAATGATACAACACCCTGAACTTAGTTTCCTGCTCTGTTATAGTCATCCTGAAATTTTTAATGATTTTTGATTAATGATTCTGTAGTCATCCTGAAATTTTTAATGAAAGGTGCCCCACCGTTTCATTTTGCACTGAGCCCTACAAATATGCAGCTGGTTCTGCTTGTGGGTGTAGTTATATCTCATTGTGGTTCTATTTTTCATTTCTTAGAACTAGAGTGTTGAACATTTTTTTCATGAGCTGATTAGTCATTTGTACATTTCCTTTGTGAAGTGTCTATTCTTTTGCCAACATTTTTATTTTTTATTGTGGTAAAACACCTATAACATAAAATTTACCATCTTAACCTTTTTTTAACTGTACAGTTTATATTATTGTGCAACCAATCTCCAGAACTATTTTCATCTTCTAAAACTGGAGCTCAGTTCTCATTAAACAACTCCATTTTTTCCCTCCCCACAGCCTTTGGCAACCACCAATATCTGGCCTATGAATTTGACTACTCTTAGGTACTTCATATAAGTAGAATAATACACCATTTGTCCTTTTGTCCTCAAAGTTTATCCACACTGTAGCATCTATCAGAATTTCCTTCTTTCTTAAGGCTGAGTAATATTCCACTGTGTGTGTGTGTGTGTGTGTTTGTGTGTGTATACACACATTTTGTTTGTCCATTAAATATGGGCAACAAATCAATAAATGTTGGGTTGCTTTTATCTTTTGGCTATCATGAAAATGCTGCTTATGAACATGGGTGGACACACATCTCTTTAAGACCCTGCTTTTAATTCTTTTAGGCATATACCCAGAAGTGGAATTACTGGATCATACGGTTAATTCTCTTTTTAATTTTTTGAGTAACCACCAGACTGCTTTCCATGGTGATGGCACCATTTGACATTCTCATCAACAATTTATAAGAATTCAAAATGATCTACAACTTCACCAACACTTTTATAGTACCTATTCATCAATATGTCATTTGTCAAATAAATGTTTTTGTCAGTATTTGCAACTTCTTTGTATCTTGACTATTTTTTTTTTAGATTTTATTATTTATTTGACAGAGACAGAGATAGTGAGAGCAGGAACACAAGCAGCGGGAGTGGGAGAGGGAGAAGCAGGCTTCCCGCCTAGCAGAGAGCCCAATGCGGGGCTCAATCCCAGGACCCTGGGATCATGACCTGAGCCGAAGGCAGACACTTAACGACTAAGCCACCCAGGTACCCATGTATCTTGACTATTTTCTTAAGACCCTTTTGAAATGTAGATCTTTCAGATTTTGATGAAGTCTAATTTATCATAATTTTATGAATATTGCTTTCTGTGCCCTAAGAAATCTTTGCTGACCTCCAAGCCATGAAGATATTCTACTGTATCTTCCTCTAGAGGCTTTAGAGTTCAATATTTTTAGGTCTATAGCCCATTTAAAATTAACTTTTGTTTGTGGTTTGAGGTAGGAGGGTTTTTTCTCCATGTGGATATTGTTACTCTAAAACATTTGTTGAAAAAACTTTCATTTCTCCCATTGTATTTTTTTTGTCACCTCTGTTGAAAAATCAATGGACTATGTATCAACTAGTCTATTTCTAAACTTTCCATTCGATTCCACTGATCTCTTTGTCTATCTTAAATATAATAATATACTATCTTGATTACTGTAGCTTTAAGGTAAATCCTCAAATCAGGCAGCCTAAATCCTCTGACTTCATTTTTTTTTTTCCAAAATCGTTGGGTCCTTTGCATGTTCATATACATTTTATAAGCAGCTTGTTAAGGTCTATTTAAAAAAAGATTTGCTGGAATTGTGATGGGGATTGATTGGGAAAATTTGACATCTTTAAAAAATCAAGGCATCTAATCAATGAACATGAATATGTATATTTACTTAGGTCTTCTTTGTTTCAGCAATGTTAGTGCTTCTTAGTGTATGAATCTTCAATATATTTTGTTAAACTTGTCTCTATTATATGGATTTTGATGCTTACTGTGATACTGCGTTTTAAAATTTTTCAGTTAGTAATTGTCAATAGACAGAAGTACAATTGATTTTCGGTAATCAACTCTGTATCCAGTGACTTTGCCAAGTTCACTTACTGGTACACTAGCAACTTGGTAGAAATGTTAGAATTTTTAATACAGACAAATATATCACTTAAGAAGAGATAGTTTAAGGGCACCTGGGTGGCTCAGTCAGTTAAGCATCATACAGACAAATATATCACTTAAGAAGAGATAGTTTAAGGGCACCTGGGTGGCTCAGTCAGTTAAGCATCTGCCTTTGGCTCAGGTGATGATCTCGGGGTCCTGGGATCACCTGTATCAGGTTCCTGACTCAGTGGGAAGTCTGCTTCTCTCTCTCCCTCTGCCCCTCCCCCTACTTGTGCACTTTCTCTCTCAAATAAAATAAAAATCTAAAAAAAAAAAGAGATAGTTTAACTTACCCTTTTCTAATCTATATATCTTTTTCATATCATCTCTTTTTTTGTTCTGCTTCTCTTTTGGCTTTATCAAAATTTTTTAGTATTCCACTTTTTGGTTTTCGGCTCAGAGGAGATGAAGATGCAACTGTCTTAGGTCATCCCAAATCCAGGTTCATCTGACACAGCTGCCTCCACCATGCTAAGTTCAACCCCAGTGAGATCAAAGTTGTATACCTGAGGGGCACCACTGGGGAAGTTGGTGCCACATCTGCCCTAGCCCTGACGATCAGCCCCCACGTCTGTATCCAAAAAACGTTGGTGATGACATTGTCATGGAAACCAGTGAATGGAAGGGTCTGAGGATTACAGTGAAATGGATCATTCAGAACAGAAAGCCCAGACTGAAGTGGTACCTTCTGCCTCTGCCCTGATTATCAAAGCCCTCAAGGAACTGCCAAGAGACAAAAAGCAGAAAAACATTAAGCACAGTGGAAATACCACTTCTGATGAGATTGTCAACAAAGCCAAACAGATGCAGCACCAATCTTTATCTAGAAAACTCTCTGGAACGATTAGAGATCCTGGGGACTGTCCAATCTGTGAGCTTAAATGTTGATGGCCACCACCCTCATGATATCATAGATGACAACAATAGTGTGCAACAGAATGCCCAACTAAGTTAAGAATTACAAAGGAAAATATTTCAATAAAGGATCATCTGACAACCAATGAAAAAAATTATTTCATATTCCATTTCAGTTCCTCTATTGGCTTTTCACTATGTTTCTTTGCATTATTTTATAGTGGCTGCTCTAGGGAGAGTAATATGTATCACTAACTTACCATAGTCTACTTAAGACTTAATAGAGTACTATTTTCACGTATAATGTAAAAATCTTAAAACAAAATAGTCGTATTATCCTCCTGCCCTTTGCGCCATGCTTATATCTTTTTTAAATTAACATATAATGTATTATTTGTTTCAGGGGTACATGTCTGTGATTCATCAGTCTTACACAATTCACAGCGCTCACCACAGCACATACCCTTCCCAATGTCCATCACCCAGCCACCCCATCCCTCCCACCCCCCCTCCACTCCAGCAACCCTCAGTTTGTTTCCTGAGATTAAGAGGCTTATGGTTTGTCTCCCTCTCATTTCATCTTGTTTCCTTTTTCCCTCCCTTCCCCTTTGCACTCTATATAGCACTTCTTAAAGAAGCCATATATACACTTTAAAAATTAAGAAAAATATATATAGCCTTTTATATTTATCTATATAATTGTTTCTAGTTTTCTCATTCCATCCATTGATTTAAGTTTTCATCTGATGTCATTTTCCCTCAGATGGAAAAAAAATTCCTTTAGCATGTCTTTAACACATTTAGTACAACTCTCAGTGTCCTTATTTTTGCTGCATACAGAATTGTGGCTTGATAGTTTCTTTCTGGCACCATTTTACATATGTCATTCCTTTGTTATCTGGCCTTCACTGTCCTGATTCAAGGTCAGCCCTTATTTGTATCATTGTTTCCCCTTTCTCTGGCTGCTTTTAAAAGTTTCTCTTTATTTGGGTTTACCTACTGTGACTCAGGCACACCTGCCTAGGTATCATTTTCTGTATATCTTGCTCTGGATTTGCTAAAAGCCACAGATTTGCAAGTTTCTGCTTTTTATTAAATGTGGGAAAATTTGAAGAAATCTTTCAAATAACTTTCTTTTGCCCTATTCTCTTTCTCCCCTCTTCTTAGGGTCTCCAATTACACATTTAAAACCACTTGATATTGCTCCACAGGTGACTGAGGGAACCCTTCCTTTTTTTTTTAATCTTTTTTCTGTGTTTCTCTGACTAATCATTTCTATTGATCCAGCTTCAAGTTCACTGTCACTCTTTTCATCCATCTTCAATCTACTACAAAGACCTTTGAAGTTTAAAATATTTTACTTTTCGCTAATGATGTAATGTATGGTGATTAACATAACAATAAAAAATTTAAAAAAATTTTACTTTTCAAAGGTACAATTTCCATTTGATGTTTTAAAGTTTCCATTTCTTCACTGAGATTCTTCATTTCTTCATTATAATCATACTCTCCATCTTTGAATATACTTGTAAAAACTATATAAACGAACTTACCTCCTAATTCCAACATCTGGGTCATCATAGAGTAATTTCCTATTGACTTATTTTTATACTACTAATGGTTATCTGTGTCATCTTCATTTTAGGGCTACTACAAGTAATGCTGCTATGAATATTGCGTATATTTCTCTTGATTCTACCTATAGAAGGCTGAATTACAGGATATATGTTATCAATTATCTTTCCATAGGATTCCAGCAGTTTGAGAATTCTTTTTATTTTTAACACAAGGTTTATATATTTTTAATCTCAAATAGTATTAAAAGGAAGGTATTAAGATCTTTGCTTTCCTAGAAAAGGAACATCATTCAAACACTGAGAACCACAGTTTTCCATTCAAGACTCAAAAACTATTTGAGTACTTACTGTCAGTTGTTGTTCAAAGACTTAGGAATATGATAATAAACAAATTAGGGCTCTGACATCATAGCTGACATTCCCTAACTTTAACTTGTTTCTATAAAATCAATTGTTCTCAAACTTCTTGTGAAGCAGGATAATCATATATAGACCTTCTATAATATGTAGATTCCAAGGCTCTACCCCAAACCTACTCAATCTCAAATTTGAAGGTATGGGTAAGGAATATGAATACACACATATACCACACATATTCATATATTTAAGCTGCTTAGATTGTTCTGATACAGCTAAGTCACAGACAAGCACTCATTAAAAGGATTGATTCCTACAATCTCCAAAAGAATTTTTGAAAATAACTACTACAATATAATTTAAATTAAGTTCTTATCTACTTACTAGTATTTGAAAAACAAAAATAAACATTCCAAATACCTTTATCTCATAAACATTCAGTTGCTTGCTTTCCGCTGTGCCCTTTTTTTTTAAGGCCTTATTCTGTAAAAAATTAAAATAAAGAATTATGCTTAATAACAACATGATTCAATTTTGCCCTGCTACTGACTCAGACTGAAATTACTAAAGGAAAGGAAAGCATTATTCTCTAAAAGTGTAGTGAAAAAAATCATTTTTCTTTAGTAGTTTAATTTTAAGAATCAGTACATACCTCCTGCTGGAGTTCTTCAATACACTTGCTTTTATTTTCAACTTGTTTCCTTAAATTGTTACACTAAAAAATTATGAGAAATTATAATTATTTTATTTAATATTTCAGTCAAAATAAGTAATTTCAAACTAACAAAAATATTGCATAAAATAATATAAAGGTCACTATAAAAATCATGTAGTTTAGTAATTCCATTAATGTAAAAAATTATGTGATCAAGCATAAATTTTAATAAAGATTTTATCAATACAAATTTGAAATTCTTCACATTTCTTAACCTACTTAAAGAACACATGAATTCAATTACTTTAAGGAAAATGTGCCTCTTGGTCAATTCTATATAAATGCTGAATTGTATTATTAATTGGATTTTGAAAAGCTACAGCCAGAGGTAAGATTAACTATAACTTTGCCTTCCTTACTCATTATTCCTCATTTCTCATTTCTGAGTCTTCTTTTACTTTTATATTTGGGGAAGGGGGAAAATGTGATACTCTATCTCCTCCTAACTACATTCTAACTCTTCTTTCAGAAATAACACCTGAACCACTTTTTTATATCTTACTTTGAGAGACTATTTCACCTGAGTACACTGGCATGATTGGACTAAGAGGCATTAATCTAAGAAATAACTGGAGTACCATAAAAGCAGCACAGATTTCTAAACAGTCCTAAAACATTACAGATATGTAAGTTGTACTAATTTCCATCAAAATGGAAAGAAACTCCAATGGAAAAAAATTTAATCTCTCAGCACAAAATACTGTTAAATATTTTTATTGCAAAACCCACGTGCAGTCATAATTGGCTATTATTCTAAAACATGAGTAATACATGGTACAGCTGTTTAATATCTTTTTTAATATGCCCAACCCCTAAATGGTCTACTTCAGAAAACTCAAAAGAAAACAAAGGAAGAAAAGCTACAGAAAAATGAGAAACATTTTGGTGATTTTCATGCCAATTTTACTGGTATAAATACATTAGCGGGTGCAACTATTTGTGTATACAATTTTTACTTATTTTAAAAATCAAGGATTTCCAATTTGGGCAGAAAAGCCACCTGTATACTATGAACCACCTTCCTGATAAAGATAATTTAAAAGGAAATGGCTACAAAATAAGGAATCTGCTTACTTGAAATTATAACTTTAAAGTGATAACAGTAGGTTTGGGGGTAGCACCAAAGCCAGCTAAGGACATCTGCTGAAACTACCCAGTGTAAGGGAGATAGGAGATAAAACTTAGAGCTCACTAAAGGTGAGGAATTCAATAAGACAACCCTGCATAAAGCCACAAACTCAAAAGACTACCTATTCCATGAAAATGTAAAAAATAAATCTGCCACACAGAAGGGTCACAAGAAAACTTGTCTGTCTTGATGCTAGCACTGAGTGAAAGGTATCAAAATCTTCCCTGAGAATTTGTAGCCATGAGATAGCCTTACATGAGTTTATAGCCTTAATTCATGCTATCTCTATAATTTGGAAAAACCTAAGATGGAGAATTTAATTTAAAATGGCTCCTGGTACATAGTGCTCCCAAGAAAATCTTTTTGGGAAGATATAAACTTTGACACAAGCCTCAAAGAATTCCCATAGATAAAATTCCAAAGAATCATAAAAAAAAAAAAAAGAATTAAGAATCAATGAGTAAACATCAGCAGAAAGAACAAAAAGCAGAATCAGACCTGAAGAGACTTCAGATATTGGTATTCCTATAAAGCCATCTTTATAACTGGCATTACTACAATCCAAAAGTAAGTGTATATCTTACTAAAATAATGACATCAAAATTATCAACTTTGAATGTAATTTGACTGTCCATCTTACTCTCCTTTCTTTCTGAATAAGCTAATGAAAATTAAAATAATTTGCCACACCTTTTAAATTTCAATAATCTCCAAATTTAGGGCTAATTAAGATAAATATATTTGGTAGAATTCCCAAAATTCTTTTTTAAGATTTTATTTATTTGACAGAGAGAGACATAGCGAGAGAGGGAACACAAACAGTGGGACTGGTAGAGGGAGAAGCAGGCTTCCTGTGGAGCAGGGAGCCTAATGTGGGGCTTGATCCCAGGACTCTGGGATCATGACCTGAGCGGAAGGCAGACGCTTAACGACTGAGCCACCCAGGCACCCCGAATTCCCAAAATTCTTGAAAAGGATTTAAACTACCAGGTTTTTTTTTTCCCAATTACAGTTCATCTCGAAGTAATATAACTCACAGGCATAGAAACAAAGAATTTTATTCACCACAATTCTAGGCAGAATAAAATGGTGTTATCAGAGGTCAGAACTTCAGAGATGAACTATACTTTTCCAGACTACTTACTATATAGAAGGTCAAGTTTAGGATAAATGTGTGGAGATGGGAGAAGTGAATTGGGATGGACAGCCAGGCAGTAAAAACACTTAATGTCACATAAATAGAGCAGAAAATTTTCTGTAGCTCCTTTGATTATATGAGTGAGAGAAATGTCTAACAATAATCTTTATAAAGCATCTTGCCACTCTAAAGATATCTGCAACAAATACAGCTGCTAAGAGTGTAAAATTTGGGGAAAGGAAAGAGATAACTAAAGAGGAGTTTAATGAAACTTTGTTCTCTGAAGCAATGTACAAAACTCCTGAACCCAGAGCTTCTTCAAAGAAACCTGGAGTAAAAATCCAAAATTATTCCTTAAAGCCTTCAAAGAGAATTGAAATCTCTTTAGGACCAGTGTAAAGGCTGGTCCTAAAGAACCTAGTCATACTGTTGTTACAGTCTCTTTTCTCAAAAACGCTTTTTTCCATTTGATAATACCTTGTTTTCTAAGATCTTCATTTGTTTCTCTTTTTTTAAAACTTCACATTCAATGCTGCGAGCCTAAAAAACATCATTTGCCATCATATTTAAAATGTTAACAGAATTTCTATTTTCTTCTATGCGTATCTTTCAGAAATGGAATTATAAAACTTAGTCTTCTATTTCTACAAAAATATACATACTCCCAGTTTATTGCAGTATCCTTTTTTAAAAAAGAAATTGTCTTTAATGTTTTTGTGTTAATGCTCATCATTATTTTAATCTTAGCCCAATATCACTTTGTAATATTTTATCAACTTTCCCAGTTTACCTTGAATTTTTTACAGTTGTCTTGTCAAATGTTTGTAATCTTCTAAATATGTCTTTCACAAACATGTTAATCTGAACCTCAGAACAACCCAATGATAAAGAAATGGCAGGTATTATTATCTCTATTTTAGAGATGAGAAAATAGGCTCAGAGAAAGCATGTATGAAATATAAATGTCTGAACTAAGGTAATGGATTGGGGGGAAAAGGTGTAATGAATTTCAATGTCAGGCAAATTTCTGAGAACTACTTGCAAATTGGATTCTTTCTGGGGAAATGTTTCAATAAGTAAATTGAAATCCAACCACGGAAAAAGCTTAAATATTCCAACTTGTCTTGCATTTTGGGCTTTTTTTCCTTAACTCATCACTAATATCTCCTACATTGGTAAAATATATTTAAATTCTTGGTAAAGGATTTTTATTTTACATTAAACACCAAATTCATGCTTTTTCCCCATCACAAAAGGATTAGTGTCTTGAAGCAGCCTCTGATGCAAATTTTAAAGTAGTGAATTACATAGCAAGTCTTCAGGAGATTAAAGTCCTTTTTCTGAACTTAATTAATATGAAACTGAAAGAAAAAAACAGCTTTTTGAGAGGAAAAAAATGTGGTACAGTCTAAAGAACGTTAGAAGACCAGCACTACTACTTCTTAGTTATGTAGCCTTTCAAGGCTTTTTTACCCTTTGGAGGCCCAATTTCTTAATTCATAAAATGAGAACAAAAATAACTTGTGGTTAACTAAGAGAACATATATAAAGAACTAGAATGTTCTTGGTACACTGTAAGCCCTTAAAAATACTAGCTCATCTCATCTTTACAATCTTAGTTATAAAATAGTCTTACAACTTTCTAAAAATACATATGACACTTCTCAGGTCAAAAGTCTTCAATAATGTCAAATTCCTAAATATAGTTTATGAGGCTTTAAATAACCCGTCCTCATCTCTCCCAACCTTCATTTCCCCTATCCTTCATCTCTCCATGCTCATCTCTCTACACTCATCTTTTTTTTCTTTTTTATTGTTATGTTAATCACCATATATTACATCATTAGTTTTTGATGTAGTGTTCAATGATTCATTGTTTGTGCATAACACCCAGTGCTCCATGCAGAATGTGCCCTCTTTAATACCCATCACCAGGCTAACCCATTCCCCTACACTCCTCCCCTCTAGAACCTTCAGTTTGTTTTTCAGAGTCCATCGTCTCTCATGGTTCGTCTCCCCCTCTGACTTACTCCCCCTCATTCTTCCCCTCCTGCTATTTTCTTTTCTTTTTTCTTAACATATGTTGCATTATTTGTTGCAGAAGTACAGATCTGCGACTCAACAGTCTTGCACAATTCATAGCGTTCACCATAGCACGTACCCTCCCCAATGTCTATCACCCAGCCACCCCATCCCTCCCACCCCCCCACCACACCAGCAACACTCAGTTTGTTTCCTGAGATTAAGAATTCCTCATATCAGTGAGGTCATATGATACATGTCTTTCTCTACCCTCATCTTTCCCTACTCCATCCACTATTACTACTATCTTAAACTCCACCTTTCAGCCAAGATGAAGTTTCATAGTTGTTTAAATATGACACTCTCTCATACTCTGTATATTGTCTATGTGTGTGCTTATAATTTATAATACTCTTCTCCCTGATATATTTGTGTCCACCCCTCTGCCTTCCACTAATTCCTATTAATCTTAGGTTTCAAACCAAATGTCACTTCTTCCAGGAAGCTTGTCCTGACTCAACTTTTGATTAGATACTCCTTGTATAGGCTAGAGTAGCAATTATACAGAGGAGTTATTTTAGTCTGACCACCATTCTTTCCTGAGAAGACTCTGTTAGTGTAAATTCCATAATAATCCTGCTGAATCCATGTAGTTTGATGGAAGCTGATCTGTCTAGGAATAGGTAGGTACACAGCTCAGGCTTCACCAAATTACTCTACCCCTTAGCCACAATGATTGACTCAGGAATAAGTAAGTAAACTAAACTAGGCCAAAGTCTTCTCCAAGATTTTTTTTCAGAGCTTTCAAGACACTTTTTTAAAGCCTTCCAACTAATTCCAGTGCCTTTCACATCTCCCCATTCCATTCTTAAAAATTAAAAATGTGACTTCCCTAATGAAAAAAAATTTAATTGGATCACACATTATCCACCAGGACAAATGAAATCCAAATTGGGCACCCAGAACAGTGCCTGGCACAGGTAGGTAGCTAATAATATGTGCTGAGTGAATGAAAAAACACAGTCAAGGCCTTCACAATCTAGCTTGATCTATCTATTCTGGCAAATCTTTTCCCCACTATGTATATTGTATACTATCATCAGGTCATATACTATTCTACTTTTGTGACATTCTTCCCTAAAAACCTTCCTGTCTCAATTTGTTGAAATCATATCCACCAAAGCACAACACAAACATATCAATTTATCAGTATGTTCTTTACTACTAAAACACGAACACTTTTAGCCTAAAAATGTAAATCAACATTAAGTATTGAGCATTTGTGAAAGAAATTTGGAATTATGCTACTATTTCTTCTAGATGTAAACCATGTAAGCAAAATAACCCAACTTTGCCTATAGTTTTAAGGTCAACAGCCTAGAATAGTCCCTATATTGATAGCATACTTCACTTTATTTTGTTTTAGACATGTGGTGTTGATTTTATGATTTGAAATCCTGTTATACAATTTATTATTAAATATAACATACATTTTCTTCACTCTTGTCCAATTTACATTTAACTTCATCTCCTTTCTGTTTTAGTTCTTCTCTCACAGATTCCAGTTCATTCCTTAAAGGAAATGGAAGAGTGACATTGTAAAAAAATTTTATATTTTTGTTTTACTCCTTTTCTGGGATTTCTTAAAATGGTTGACTATTATATTTTTTTGTTGGTTTAAATTTTCATTTTGTTTGGTAATTTTTCATACATTAATGTCAACAGGCACACTTCCTCTCCTACATTTAAATTACTTTATAATTTAATTTGAAACTAATTATCTAGATCCTCTATCCATAAAAAAAGAAATACTTATTTCTTATTTAAGCCAAGATTTTACTTTACTCTTTTCTTAAAGAAGTCATAATTAGTCATCATTCTAAGATGTAGTCATAATTTTATACAAATAAATTAGGGACATAAATGCAAGTGATGTTAATGAAGAACTACTTGACTGAGATATTTACATAGACAAATATTCTTACATAGAGAGAGAGTATTTCTGGAAACACAAGAAACAGTGATAACTCTGGGGAAGGAAACTAGATAGCAGGAAGACAAAGGATAGATAGTTTCCTTTCCCTGTGTTCCCCTTTGTTGCTTTGAATTTTGTGCCATATGCATATATTATCCTTTCAAAATTTTTTAAATTAAAAAAAAATCTGCCTGTTGCACATAACACAATGGTATTTTTGTCTCAGATCCTTGAAGCTATTTCTAGTCTCCCTGGTTAGCACTAATATGTTGCTGGGTTTAGCCTGCATGCACAGAATATTATTCAATCATATGGAATAACTGGTCTTATAAAAACTGAATCCAGGATATTTGCTCTTTAACTGAGTATTAAATTTTTAATTGGCATATTCTAACTTTTCCTATACATTTATATTTACAGTTCTATAAGTCTATAGAATAGGTAGATGTACAAAAAGATATTATCCAAATAATCTGAATTCTCTTAAATAAAAAGCAGTCTTTCCCTAAAATAGGTCTTCACTTTTTATCCTCAAAATGTACAGTGCCTTAGTCACAGAGATTCAATCTAAAAATAACAGCTACTTCTCAAGGAGAAAATTGAGCAACAACAACAAAAGCAATCATTAGAAATACAATAAAAGTTAACTTTCCAAACCTAGAAAATAACAGTAATATGGCCAGGAACTGTACGCAGCACTTTATTCACATTACCCCATATAACTCAATCCTAACCTAAATGCCAACCAAATATTAAAAAACAAAACTTAATACTTCAGACTATAAGAACAAGAGCGCCCCAAAATTTGGAAATCATCTAAATTACTAATGGATTAAAAGGAAAGAAAATACAAAAACATGTTACTTAGGAAACAAACATGAAAACACTATCAAAACCCAAGTCATAGATCCATAGCTGTGTTAAGAAGTATACTCCTATCTTGAAATGTTTTTATTATTTAAAAAGAGAAAGAAAAACTAAATATCAATATATCAATTTGAAAAAAAACTAAAAAAAGATTAATATTTGATTTCAAGCAGGCAAAAAATTTCTAAGTAGGAAAGCAATAGGAAAAATTACCCCCCCACATAAAAAAAAGACAACTAGCTCTAATACAAAATCAAAAAACTTATGCATGACAAAAAATTACCCAAAGTGAAAGGAAAAGAAGTCTGGGGAAATATGTACTGTAAATAAAACAAGATAAAGGATTACTACATTTTTTAAAGTTTAAATAAATCAGTAAGAAAACAATTAAGACCTCAAAATATTAATGGGGAACAGATATAAGCAATTTAGAAATAAGAAATTCGAGCAAGCAAGCATAAAAAATTCCAAAGCTTATTCAAAAAATGAAAATTACAAATCATAAGAATAATGAGTTTTTATCTATTATATTATCAAAAAATTTATGATAGTACTCAAAATAAATTAAAAGATTTTGGAACCATCATTTTCATACAACATTTGTAGTACTATATGGTTTACAACCAGTATAACCTATTAGAAACCATTTGATTATCAAAAATCATTGAAACAATTATTCCAGTAACTCAGTAAACTTTACTCCTTGAAACGTAGTCTATCAAACTCAAAATAAGGGGAAAAAATCTGTATGCACCAAGATGTTGACTACAGTACTATTTATGACAGTGGAAAACTAGAAAATGTAAATATCTAAAAACAAAAAGGATTAAATACTGTTATATCCACTTGACTGGTTTATAGGCATTAAAATAGAGGATTGTGAATGGACAATGTTTAAAAACAATATTTTAAAAAAATTTCTCGTCTAAATTTTCTTGTATATAATTATTTTCTTAAATATTAAATATAAGAAAGTTCAGGATGCTTTAAAATTAATCTCTAAGTCTAATCTCACTATTTCAACACTAAGAACAAACATTACAATTTTATTTTTAAGCAGAATTCCAACAAAGTAATTCTAATTTTTTACTTTATACCATATTCAACATTATTATCTAAATTAACTATAACAAATTAACAGAAAAGAAATACTAAAATCTCTTCCCAGACTTAAAAAAAAGCCAACTCATTAGTCTTGCCTTAACTGTGTTTCCATTTCTTCCAGTTTTTCTATTTGTTTCAACATCCTTTCTTCTTGCTTTTTGCTATTCTAAGGAAATAATCAATGTTGTTTATATTAATTATTTTGTTTCAACAAAAATAAAGTTGAAACTATTATTTAAAACCTTTATCTGCCAGCATAAAATTCATTTAGTTATATATAAAATAAGACAATGGGCTATTTTCCTTGCATAGTTCCACACTATTTTTCTAGCCTTATTTTAATTATTCCCCTAACAATCTCTATATAGCAGCTAAAAAAACAAGTCTTACTTGTTTCCCAGTGATAATTTAAGGCTTCTATCCTCTGTTCATATAGTTGTGGCTTCAAGGAATGCTTTTCCATTCACTGTTACCTACTGAATTCATAGTTATTCATCTTTTAAGGCCAAAATCAATGCTATACTCTCTCTGAAGCCTTCTCTTCCACCAAGGCAGAAGTAATCTTGTCAATTCCGATTACACTTGGTCCCCAAAACAATATATAACAGTATTTTGTTTAAGTTATTTGAGCATTTAGTTTTTCTATTGAGCCATAAGAACTTAAAGAGGAAGATATTTCATTCACCATTATATCCTCCACATTCTTACATGATTTACTTAATACTTGTTGAGTAAATACTTCATAAAAATCTTGATGCTTAAAATTAAATTAACTTTATCAATGGGTAGTCTCTATATTCTGTTGCCCATTATCACCATCAAAATCAATATGCATATTTTTCTTCTGAAACAAAGTATCAGCTCTAACATAATCAGATTTGTAAAAGTGAAAGAATTTTGGAAGATAATCTATTCTAATACCCTAATTTTACAGGTTAGAAAATTAAGTCACTGGTACTTTCTTTATCAACTCACATCAATATCTTCTTGCTGTTTCTTGATTTCTAGGGCCATATCACTTGTTTCTTGTGCTAGTTCTTTGTTCTCCAGTGAAAGCCTGTTGCAGCTTGCATTTAGTTCAGTAGTCTTAAGCCTATTTTTTAAAAACATGTCAGACCTAAATATTTACCTATTAAATTATATGATGTGGAATTTAATTGAAGATAATCTTAGGGTAAAGGGAGAAAGGGCTGGGAGTATAAATAAGATTGGCCATTAGTTAATAATTTCTGAAGCTGATAGATATATGCTGTTTCATTACATTATTTCCTCTACTTTGTACATGTTTAAAATTTTCTGTAAGTTTTTCAAGAGGTCCTATTTCCTTGAATATTCCCTGAGCACCTCATGCCCCATATTTTTCCACAGATTTTAAAGTGTATATTATTTTCTTCATATAATTTTTGTCTATAGTATACTGTCTCTTAGAAACTATTCCAAATTTCTGGTGATTTGATTAAAGTAAAGTAGTACATGAGGCATGAACTATTTTTAACAAAATATTTTCATTAAAATAAATAAAACTCAGTTTAACTTCTGTGCACAACACTTGAACTGCTCTAACAAGGTCTCAAATGTTCTGCACTGGAAGAGAGATTACTGCTATTATTGGTTGCAATAAGGATCAATTTTAAATGAAAGAAGGGGACTGTGTGGCTCTATGGAATGATTTCAGCAGCACCTATTATCTTCTACTTACCAGTACTGGAAATTCATTAAAGAGTAGATTAAAAAATGAAAGGTTGAAAAAGCAAACATACCAAGGATAACATAAATTTATACGAAAGTATAAATAACTAACCAGTCCATTTATTAAAAGGAATTTTGGTTAATAGATGAATTTTACCCATAATTCAATGACCTGTATATATTTTGGTCACTTCAACAAAACAAATCTATGAAATAATTCAACAAAATACCAAAATAAGTAGGTAGAACTGCAAATGATTACTTTTATCAGGAACTAAATATCTCCAAGAAAAGTAATATAGTGATCTTCTAAAGAAGTTTTCAACTTTGTGATGTATTCTTTTTATGTTAATGATATATACATATCATTGCTAATTTAATTAACAATGAAATTAATAAATTATTTTGATGTCTAATCAGGAATAAAACACAACTTTAACCCCATTCAAATAAATATTGAATATAACTTACTAATTTATTATTAACTATCAGAAAGCTTAGAAATTGAATACATAAGTTATTTATAGATAGAAAACTTACTTCTCATTTTCAAGCTCAGTTTTCAGCTCTTTAACCTGTTTGGAATAATGCTGTTCACTTGTCACAATGGCAGTTAACTGTATTTCCAAGTCATGTATTTTTCCCTGGAAAATGTGTATAATCACAGCAAACTTTTTTTTACAATTTTCTTATTTAAAAGTATGGCCACTTTGTAATCAAGTCATATATTTGGCAATATTTTGGTAAGAAATGTCAAATTTTAAAATTTAATAGATTTAATGCCAGAACCATTATAATTTTAGAACAAGGAGCAATGACAAATGTAATTTTAGTGAATTCCCTCTTGATATTCTAAAGCTCAACCAGTAAAATTATATTTACATATTATAAAATATTTTCATCAATTTTACTCTACCAGGTAATTAATCTCAACTAAAATGTTATGTTAAGAAAAAATATATTAACTAATGAAATCAGGTAGAATCTTAAAAACTAAGCTGTTCTGGGGGCACCTGGCTGACTCAGTTAAGCATCAGACTTCAGCTCAGTTCATGATCTCGGGGTCCTGAGATTGAGCCCCACATCCAGCTCCATGCTCAGCACAGAGTCTGCTTGTCCCTCTCCCTTTCCCTATGCCCCTTCCCCTGCTCGTACTCGCTCTAATAAAATCTTAAAAAAAAAAAAAAAACTAAGCTGTTCTTACATAAGAAGATGGTTACAATGTAATGCTATTATATACTGAAAAAATACGTTTTTAGAATAAAAATATATTCTAAAATTATAGTATGAGCACTATAAAATTATAAATGAAGAACTTAATAAAAGTGAAATTTTAAATGTATAAATTAAGAAACACTGAAGACATAAAAAATGTGATTGTTATAAACCATAGCATTATACATACTATTGATATCTTAATGTTGACCTTTCTCTACCACATTATAATATGAAGATTCTCTAAATTTGTTTCAAATCTATCATTAGTATTATTAAACTAGCAGGAACACTTCCTTTGAAAGGAATTTTGAGAAGAAATCCTTCACAAAGCTAATAGCTATACCACAATCTATTCTGTAAATCTGTACTCTACTAACAAAATGTTGGAAAGAAAAATGTATCTTATTTAAACAAACCTCTCTGGTTTGGAGAAGACCAGTTAATTCTTGTTCTGTTTCTTTTAATTCTTCAGCAATCTTCTCAAATTGTTTCTTTTCATCTAAAAGCTTTTGGTTTTCTGCCTATTTAAGAACATTAACAAATCATGATAGCCAAAGTACACACATATTCAAAATAATCAAACTGCCTAACTAGAACAAAGAGAATTATGAGTTTCTCTCTGGCTAAATTAAAAAAAAGAGAGAGAGAAAACAAGTCATAATTAAGTACATTCTAAAACTACATATGATGACAGAAGATTCAATGGACAGAGCCCTGAAATTTTTCAATGAAAAAAAAAATCATACAGGTCATTGAATTCAAACCTTATCTTATACATAAATCACTCCAATTTATTACCATTTATCGGTCACTAACTATTCCATCAATCCTGTTTGTCCTTATATTGTACTAAAATGTGCTTCCCTGTAACTTTCATGCAGTGGTCATTGTTCTGCTTTCCTTAGTCACAAAGAAGTCTAATTCCTTTTTAACATGACAGCTAACAAATATTTGAAGAGAGTCATTAACACTCCCTAACTTTTCTCTTAACTATTCTAAAATCTGTAATTCTTATTATCATTCTTCCGATGAAATGGTTTTGCTTTATTCCCTCAAGATGGACTCACTTTGTCAATACACAATTTTAAGTAAGGTATCAAGAATTAAATTCAATGTTCTATACAACCAAGTTGAACAACCCACAGTTGAAAGGCCAAATCCAGTCACTGCTTGTTTTTAATAAAGTTTTACTGTAATACAGCCAATATGTTTATGTATTGTATATTCCCATTTTACCTTATAACAACGAAGTTGAATAGCTACAACAGAGATCAATATAGCCCACAAAGCCTAAAAATTTGCTACTGGCTGTTTAGATAAAAATTTTGTCAACCTCCACTTCAGATGAGTCCCATACGATAGGACTCTCTGCAATAATAGGAACATATGATAGTAACTGAGCACTTCAAAATGTGGCTACTGGAGCTGAGGAACTGACTTTTAAATTTGGTCTACTCTAATTGATTTAAATTTAAATGCCACATTTGGATAGTAGCTACTATACTGAATAGCATAGCTCTAGAAACTAAGCAAGACTAAGTATAAAATAACCATTATTTCTTTAGTTATGGGTACTTAATTACTATCAATTCCTCCTGTTATTCAGAGAGTGTATACACACACACACACACACACACATATATATATATACACTCAATTTTTATGTTGTTTACTCAAGCATGAAATCATAACAATTTCATTAAAGGCCTGGCAATAAATGTCCTATATTAATAATAAAAAACTACTAATTGACACCAAACCCTGCCTCCCTGCATGCTGGAGGTGCATTTCCACTAGGGCAAGTCCACCTGAGAATCAGCGCAACAGGCCCCTCCCCCAGAAGACCAGCACAAACAACTCACTCACACCAAGTTTATAGATCATAGAGGGCTGCAAAGCTTCAGCTCTTAGGGAAAACAGTATATAGCACTCTGTATTTTTATTATTTTTTCAGTTATTTACTTATTTTTTCAAATCTTTTCTTTATTCATTTTTAATTTTCCTATATATACTTTGTATTTTTTTTGTTTCCTTTAATTGTATTTTAGTGTGTGTGTGTGTCTTTCTTATTTTGGGATCTAGTTTTTATTTTTATTTATTTTTAACAAGCAGACCAAAACAAACCCAGGATCTAGTTTTTTTTGGTTTTTTTGTTGTTATCATTGTTTTTGTTGTCTTTTTCTCTTTCTTTCTTTTTCTTTTCTGAACAAAATGATGACACAGAGAAATTCACCCCAAAAGAAAAAACAGGAAGTAGTACTCACAGCCAGGGATTTAATCAATACAGATAAGTGAGCTGTCTGAACTAGAATTTAAAAGAACAATTATAAAGATACTAGCTGGGCTTGAAAAAAGCATAGAAGACACTAGGGAATCTCTTACTGTAGAGATAAAAACCAAAATCTAGTCAGGCCAAAATTAAAAATGCTATAATCAAGATGCAGTCCCAAGTGGATGACATAAAAACCAGGATGAATGAAAAAGAAGAGTGAATCAGTGATATAGAAGATAAAATTATGGAAAATAATGAAACTGAAAAGAAGAGGAAAGAACACTATTAGATCACGAAGGTAGACTTAGGGAATTCAGCAATTCCATAAAGTGAAATAATATCCATAACATAGGAGGTCCCAGAAGAAGCAGAGTGGGGAAAAAGGGGCAAAAGGTTCATTTAAACAAATTATACCTGAGAACTTCCCTAATCTGGGGAAGGAAACAGGCATTCAAGTCCAAGAAGCACAGAGAACTACCCTCAAAAATCAACAAAAATAGGTCAACACCTCAACATATTACAGTGAAACTTGCAAATTACAAAGATAAAGAGAAAATCCTGAAAGCGTCTCAGGACAAGAGGTCCTCAACCTACAAGGGAAGACACATATGGCTGGCAGCGTACCTGTCCACAGAGTCCTGGCAGGCCAGAAAGAATTGGCAGGTTATATTCAATGTGTTAAATGGGAAAAATATGCAGCAAGAATACTTTACCCAGCAAGGCTGTCATTCAGAATAGAAAGAGAGAGAAAGTTTCCAAGACAAACAAAAATTAAGGAATTCGTGAACACTAAACCAGCCCTGCAAGAAATATCAAAGTGGACCCTTTGAGCAGAAAGAGAGACCAAAAGTAACAACCACCAGAAAGGAACAGAGGCAATCTATAGGAAGAGCAACTTTACAGGTAATACAATGGCACTAAATTCATATCTTTCAATAATTACTCTCAATGTAAATGGACTAAATGCTCCAAACAAAAGATGTGGGTACAGAATGGATTTAAAAAAAGACCCATCAATATGTTGCTTACAAGAATCTCATTTTAGACTCAAAGACACCTCCAGATTGAAAATGAGGGGGTGGAGAACCATTTAGCACGCTAATGGACATCAAACAAAAGCTGCAGTAGCCATCCTTATACCAGACGAACTGGATTTTAAACCAAAGACTGTAGTAAGAGCTGAAGAAAGACACTATATCATAATAAAGGGGTCTATCTGACAAGAAGATCTAACAATTATAAATATATATGCCCCCAACTTAGGAGCAGCCAAATATATAAATTAATAACAAATTTAAGAAACTCATTAACAATAATAGTAGAGGACTTTAACACTTCACTTACAACTGTGGACAGATCACCTAAGCCAAAGATCAACAGGGAAACAAGAGCTTTGAATGACACACTGGACCAGATGGACTTAACAGATATATTCAGAGAAATTAATCCTAAAGCAGCAGAATACACATTCTTTTCAAGTGCACATGGAACATTATCCAGAACAGATCACAAACTAGGTCATAAATCAGGACTCAGATGGTACAAAAATATTGAGATCATACAATGGGTACTTTCAGACCACAGTGCTATGAAACTTGAAGTGAACTGCAAGATAAAATTTGGAAGAACCACAAATACAAGGAGGTTAAAAAACATCCTACTAAAGAATGAATGGGTCAACAAGGACATTAAAAGAAGAATTAAAAAACACATGGAAGCAAATGAAAATGAAAACATGACAGTTCAAAACTTTTGGAATGCAGCAAAGGTGGTCCTAAGAGGGAAGTACAGGTCTTCCTCAAGAAGCAAAAGTCTCAAATACACAACCTAACCTTACACCTAAAGGAGCTAGAAAAATAACAGCAAATAAAGCTTAAATCCAGCAGGAGAAGAGAAATAATAAAGATTAGAGCAGAAATAAATGACACAGAAATAAAAAAAAAAATCACAGAACAAATCAACATAAGTAGGAGCTGGTTCTTTGAAAGAATTAACAAGTTTGATTAACCCCTGGTCAGACTTATCGAAAAGAAGAGAAAGGACCCAAATTAAAAAAAATCACCAATGAAAGAAGAGAAATCACAACCACCACCACAGAAATACAATTATAAAAGATTATGAGCAATTATCTGCCAAGAAATTAAGTAATCTGAAGGAAATAGATGCATTCCTAGAAATATATAAACTACAAAAACTGAAACAGGAAGAAATAGAAAACCTGAACAGACCCATAACCAGCAAGAAAATTGAAGCAGTAATCAAAAGTCTCCCAACAAACAAGAGTGCAGGGCCAGATGGCTTCCCAGTGGAATTCTACCAAACATTTAAAGAAGAATTAATATGTATTCTTCCAAAACTGTTCCAAAAAATAGAAATGGAAGGAAAACGTCCAAACTCATTCTACAAGGCCAGCATTACCATGAGCCCAAAACCACACAAAGACCCCACTAAAAGGAGAATTAACAATATCCTTGATGAACATGGATGCCAAAATTCTCAACAAGATACTGGCTGATAGGATCCAACAGTACATTAAAAGGATTATTCACCATGACCAAGTGGGATTTATTCCTAGGCTGCAGGGGTGGTTCAACATCCACAAATCCATCAACATGATACCCCACATTAATAAAAGAATAAGAATCATATGATCCTCTCAACAGATGCAGAAAAAGCATCTGATAAAATACAGCATCCTTTCTTGATAAAAACGCTCCACGATGTAGGCATAAAGGGAACATACCTCAACTTCATAAAAGCCATATACGGAAGACCCACAGTGAATATCATCCTCAACAGGTGAAAAACTGAGAGCTTTTCCCCTAAGGTCAGGAACATGACAGGGATGTCCACTCTTACCACTGTTGTATAACAGTACTAGAGTCCTAGCCTCAGCAATCAGAAAACAAAAAGAAATAAAAGGCATCCAAATCATCAAAGAAGAAGGCAAACTTTCACTCTTCCCAGATGACAGGATACTCTATGTAGAAAACCCAAAAGATTCCACCAAAAAACTGCTAGAACTGATACAGGAATTCAGCAAAGTCACAGGATATTAAAAAAAAAAAAAAATCAATGCACAGAAGTCTGCTGCATTTCTATACACTAACAATGAAGCAGCAGAAAGAGAAATAAAAGAATCTATTCCATTTACAATTGCACCAAAAATCATAAGATAACTAAGGAATAAACCTAATGAAACAGGTAAAAGATCTGTACTCTGAAAACTATACAACACTTATGAAAGAAATTGAGGAAGACACAAAAAAATGGAAATATTCCATGCTCATGGATCGGATGAACAAATATTGTTAAAATGTCTATGCTACCCAAAGCAATCTATAGATTCAATGCTATCCCTATCAAAATGCCACCAGCATCTTTCACAGAGCTGGAACAAACAATTCTAAAAATTTTTATAAAGATTTTATTTATTTACTTGAGAGAGAGAGCAAGAGAGCACAAGCTGGGGGAGCAGCAGAGGGAGAGGGAGAAGCAGGCTCCCTGCTGAGCAGGAAGTCTAATGTAGGGCACGATCCCAGGACCCTGGGATTATGACCTGAGCCGAAGGCAGACGCTTAACTCCTAAGCCACCCAGGTGCCCCCAGAAACAATTCTAAAATTTGTATGGAACCAGAAAAGACCCCGAAATATCAGAGGAATGTTGAAAAAGAAAAGCAAAGCTGGAGGCATCACATTTCCAGACTTCAAGATGTATTACAAAGCTGTGATCATCAAGACAGTATGGTACTGACACAAAAACAGACACATAGATGAATGGAATAGAATAGAGAACCCAGAAACGGACACTCAACTCTATGGCCAACTAATCTTTGACAAAGCAGGAAAGAATACCCAACAGAAAAAAACAGTCTTTTCAACAAATGGTGCTGGGAAAATTGGATAGCCACATGTAGAAGAATGAAACTGGACCGTTTTCTTACAACATACACAAAAATAAAATCATAATGGATGACAGGATCAAAATCCTAGAGGAGAACACAGGCAGCAACCTCTTTAACCTCAGTCGTAGCAACTTCTTGCTAAGCACATCTCCAGAGGCAAGGGAAACAAAAGTAAAAATGAACTACTGGGACTGCATAAGGATAAAAAGCTTTTACACAGCAAAGAAAACAATCAACAAAACTGAAAGGCAACCTATAGAATGGGAGAAGATATTCACAAATGACATATCAGATAAAGGGCTAGTATCCAAAATCTATAAAGAAATTATCAAACTCAACACCCAAAAAACAAAAATCCAATCAAGAAATGGGCAGAAGACATGAACAGATATTTTTCCAAAGAAGACATCCAGATGGCTAACAGACAGGAAAAAATGCTCAACATCACCTGGGATGCATCAGGGAAATACAAATTAAAAAAATGAGATACCACTTCACACCTGTCAGATGACTAAAATTAACAACTCAGGAAACAAGAGATGTTGGTGAGGATTCAGAGAAAGGGGAACCGTCTTACACTGTCAGTGGGAATGCATATTGCTGCAGCCATTCTGGAAAACAGTATGGAGGTTCCTCAAAAAGTTAAAAATAAAACTACCCCTCGACCCAACAATTGCACTACTAGGTATTTATCCAAAGGATACAAATATAGTGATTCAAAGGGGTATATGCACCCCAATGTTTAGAGCAGCAATGTCCACAATAGCCAAACTATGGAAAGAGCCCACATGTCCATCAACAGATAAATGGATAAAGAAGATGTGGTACATATACAATGGAATATTACTCAGCCATCAAAAAGAATGAAATCTTGCCATTTGCAATGATGTGGATGGAACTAGAGGGTATTATGCTAAGCAAAATAAGTCAGTCAGAGAAATACAAACACCATATGATTTCACTCATATATGGAATTTAAGAAACGAAACTGATGAAAATAGGGGAAGCGAAGGAAAAATAAGATAAAAACAGAGAAAGGGGCAAACCATGAGAGACTCTTAATTCTAGGAAACAAACTGAGGGTTGCTGGAGGGGAGGTGGGTGGGGGGATAGGGTAATTGGATGATAGGCATCAAGGAGGGCACTTGATGTAATGAGCCCTAGGTGTTATATGCAACTGATGAATCACTAAATTCTACACCTGAAACTAATACATTGTATGTTAACTAAATTGAATTTAAATAAAAACTTTTTTTAAAAACCTACTAATTGTAATTAAAGAGTCTGAATTTTATCAATAGGCAATGTGAAGCTATTTAAGACCAACTATAAAGCTACAGTAATCAAGACACTGATATATTGGTGAATTGATAACAAATAGATCAAGAAAACAGAAATAGTCCAGAAACAGAACCACACAAATATGGCCAATTGTTTTTATAAATGTGCAAAAGCAACTCAATGGAAAAAAGGAATCTTTTCAACAAATGGTAATATCCCCAAGATCAATCCAAGTATTTAAATCTTAAATATCTCTCAAAACCATCCATTTTTTTCTCACCACCACCTCCCAGCCTAAGCTATAATCATCTCTCCTCTGGCTACTGTGATTGTCTGTCTACTTAACTGTTCTATCTTCATATACTGTTCTCAATATTGCAAGACAAATGAGATTTTCAAAACGCAAACCAAGTCACTCCCTACTGAAATTCTTTAGAGCTTTCCATTCCTCTTAGGATAAATATAAAATCATCTTGATATGATTCAAAAGGCCATGAATTGCCATGCTCCTACTACCTTAACTCTCTAGCCTCATTTTGCACCACTCTCCTTTTCACTCCATGTTGCACTCACCATACTCCTTCCTATCAAAGGAACTTTACACATTATATGTCCTCTACCTGATAAGCTCTTCCCTTCCTTATCTGGATTTCAGTTCAATCTTTACTTTTTCAAAAAGAGGCTCTTCTAACTAGCTGAAGTCCCTTAATTATAGGCCTCATAGCACTGCCTTTATTAGCACTCTACTTTATTGCCTTTGTCACCATTTTAATATCACCTTTGAATGATTGCTTATATTTAAGTGTGATATTTCATGACTGTAGATCCATGAAAGCAGTATATGCATCCATTTGCTCCCAACTGTACCCCCAGAGTACAACATAAAAGAAACTCAACATATGTTTGCTAAATGGGCAAATATATTGTTTTATTTATTCCTTACAACTACCCCATTAGATGTGTACAATTATTTTCCCTATTTCATAGATGGAAAACTGAGGCATCAAGAGTTTAGTTAATTTGCTCTCGGTCATATAGCTAAGAAGTAAAGAGCTGGATAGCAATCAAAACATTACAATTTTAAAGACCAAGATATTGTGTTCTATTGCTGTCCAAATATAACAAAACCCTAAACCAGTCCTTATCTGCTTAGGAGTGAATCTTATAGTAAAAATAATGCTTAGTATTCATTCATTCAACAAATATTTATAAAGTGTCGGTCACTGTGCTAAGTAAATACTAAGGTTACAAAGAAAACAGGATATGGGTTCTTAGCCCTTATGGGAGCATACCTTCATTCCACTATTTATTTACTGAGGACCTACTATATACCGCCTACTGTGCGAAGTAAGGATGAGTCAAAAGGGTGAATAAAGCTTTAAACAATTATACCAAAAATAAATTAATTCCATTTGTGTTAAGTGCTATAAAAGAAAAGTTCAGGGTGGCTATAGGCACAAGCCATACAGAGATCTAAACTAGATGAGAGGTTTATAGATAATATCAAGAGAGATTACCTAAACTGATATTCAAGCTGAGACTTGAAGTATAACAAAAAAAATAAGAATGCATTATCAAATCTGAAAGAAGTGTAAACATTATTATTCACAAGAGTTCAAGTAAAGCAATTCGGTGGAGAAAAGAAAAGCATTTGGAAATAATGCTTCCCAAGAGATGGAAGAATTAGGAGTTGCAAAATCAGGTAGAGATGCAATAGGTTAAACCCAAAATCAAATATCTGTAATCATAAACAATATTATATAGGGGTTGGCAAACTATAGCCTGCTAGATAAAATCAACCTACAGTCTCTTTTTGTAGGCCCTTGACCTAAGAATAATTTTTACATTTTTACAAGTTTGTTAAAAATAAAGAAGAGGACAAGAAGGGGGAGGGGAGGTGTGGAAATAGGAAGAGAAGAGAATTAACATTCTGTATATAGACCACAAAGCCTAAAATATTTATTCTCCAGTCCTTTAAAAAAGTTTGCTGCTCATGCTCCACACATTGTAATCAATTAAAACATAATTTTGCCTATCCTAACAAATTCATTAAACATGATTCTGTCTAAACACTAAACACAGTTACTGAATATACAACATATATATCTTCCCCAAAATTGTAGCTTTGTGGCTCAAAGGTATCACAGGCATATCAAATTTACTATCAGTAAATCAGTAATGTCACATGCATATTTGATCTTACTTAAATGTACTGCCAACACACAAATAATATAAACACCTTCACCAGGACAGTTTTCAAAATATATTGAATTTGGTATAGATAAGAATGTGGCTTTACTAAAACACAAATGTATTTTTTTATATTTTAGCTGAAAACACTAATATAAAACATCTATAGTGTGAGAGTCTAAGTCAGTGGATTCAATATTATTTTGAAAAGTAACTGGTCTATATTAACAAGAGAAATTGTACACTTACCAAGATTTTTTTCAATTCTTCAAGTTCTACTTCTTTGTTATTTTTAAGCTTAGTCATCTCTTCTAAAATAAACAAAAGAATAAAAAGGTGTTAAAATCAGATTAAAAGAACAGCAGAGACAAGAAATAAGAATACCATCATTTTAAAGGGAAAAAAACAGAGATGGGTTAGTGAAACTAAAGCACCATAAAGCACAGAGGAAGTTGAAATGGAACTACACAAAAATGATAAATATTAATAGGAATGTTTCTATAAAGTAGAATTCCACAACCAAATGAACTCAAGTTCATTAACCAAAATAAGCAATGGATCTGTATAAAACATATTTGGGATGAAGTCACACAGCATGTGCCTTTACCTTTACTTCATCACTGTCTAAGTATCTGACCTCTAAATCTTCACTCCAAACTAAAAAGGAGAAGTGATCCACTTTTCTCAAGCTAATTCTGACCATTGTACTCTGGACCTCAATATTCCTACCTCCTCTGAGACTTTAGTTGCTATGTTATCTCTCTTAGAGGAAACTTTAAATTCCCCCATCCCTTCTAAACATCTATTTGAATACAAAACAATCTGATGGACCTGTCTGCCCTTTCATACTACCATCAAATTTCTTACTTTGTTTTGCAGACAAATTCCTGTTTGTTATGTATGCATTTCTTTCTTAGCTCCATGCAAAACGAATGCCTATCTCATTACATTAATTACACCTCTTATTAAATTAACAAAACTATGATCTTAAAGATCATCAATAACCATTTTGCGGTATAATTCTCAGTCCTCTTTATTGTGGAGCTTTCTGGCATTTGATGTTATTAACTACTCTACTTTTCTCCCTTTGATTTTCAAGACCTTGCATTATTTGCATTTCCTGTCCTCTCTAACTCCTGCTCCTATTTTCTTTGCTGACACCCTTTTCTTCTACCCTAAATAATAGCACTCTACAATGCTTTTTTTTCTATCTTCTATTAATTCAGTATTAGGTTAATTAATTTTAAAATATTTCCAGCTCAAACCTCCTTTCTTCTCCTTTCTTAGATTTTTTTAACTGCCTACAAAGTTCCCAAATGATGTCTAGCTGTCACCTAAAATTTTATTGTATCTGAAACATTGTCCTTCCTCACTGTTACGGGTTTTTAATAACTGGAGATATAAGAGATTTGCTGGAAGTTTCCCAGACTCTTTACATTAAAAATAAACAAAAAATTTGTAATAATTGCCCATTGTTTTTAAGGAAAAAAATCAACAAAATATAAAATGCCACCATGGACTCTCAAAGAAAAACCTGTCACAAGCAAAACTTATTTAACCACACGATTTCATTTTAGGTAAAAAAAAAATTTTTTTCAAACTCAAGGACTGATTAAAGATAGTAGACTAAGCACGTCTCCACATTTTCTCACCCCCAATCCCTTTTTAAAAGACGCAAAAAATAGATATATTTACAACATTAATAAAACCAGACCACCATGAACAAACCAAAAAGTTGAAGAATCCTGGCAGGGAGAGGGGGGACCCACATTAATTCAATGAAGGCTATGTGAAACACCTAGACCATACCTCCCACCACACAGCCCACCTCAAGTTTAATAAAAGATTCAGGAATTGAGGCAAAGGGATTCAGCAGTGCCCCAAACAGCTCATGATCTCTAAGCAAAATAAACATCTCCTAAACCCAAAAGATTAGCTACCAAGCCCACCTTTCCTTATAGTACCTTTCATCTCCCCCTTTCCCACCCCACATAATCAGAAAAATCAGATTATAACGTATGTGGGTGAAAAAAAGATTTTCAAATATTTAGATGAGTAAATAATCAAGAATCAACAATTAGTGAAGAAAAGCAAAACCATAAAAGAGAGGCACCAAATTCAATTAAGAGAACTAAAATAAAATCCAAGAAGGAGTTAATAAAGCAAACAGAAGCAGATATTTTGCTAAGTATAGTATGTTCCAACAGCGTATAATATACACAAAATAAATCACCTAGAGCTCTTAGAAACTTAAAATTTGACAACTAAAACTTTAAAAATAGAAAAATAAACATAACTAAAGACTGAAATAGCAGGGGGAAACCAAAAAAATTTCCCCCAAATTCCCCCCCAAAATAACTAAAAGTTAGAAAGTATAAAAGAGAAATTTTAAAATATAAAGGATAGATCCAGAATTTCTAAAATCTACCTGTCAGAACTTACCGAGAGAATAATGACACTAGAAAAGAAAAAAATAAGAGAAAAATTTTCAGGGCTGAAGACAGATAAAATGTCCTCAGATTCACGAGCTCACCAAATGCTAGCATTAAGTGTGATATGATTCCACTTTTAAAAGGTATTCTCTCATGCCTGTACCACTCAAATAGCTTCCAATCTAATTTATCCACTTTTACTTTTTTCCTATCAGCATTCCCCACCCACCATCAAATTTATCTGCCATACAGAAGTTGCAGCGGTCCTTTAAAAATGTAAACCAGATCATGTCATCCCCCTACTTAAAATCTTTTAATGGTTTTCCTTCATGTTTAGAATAAAATCAAAATTCCTTTCCTTGCTCCTACCCGATTTTGTCCTTATCACCTCATACTTACTTCATTACCCTTTTCATATCACTTCTTACACTCAGTCACATAGGCTTTCATTCAGTCACTTGAATTAACCAAGCTCCTTCACAACTCAGAGCAGTTCTACGTGAGCTTCCTTCTGACTGAAAAGCTCTCTCCAACTCACATGCTGTACCTCACTAAATCTCATTTATGAGGTCAGCTAAAGGTCATGCCTTATCACCAAATCTAAATTAGGCCCTATTATTCTCTTACATGGTTTCATTTTCATTGTCTTCATAGCACTTATCCTAATTTGTAATTAAATATTTGTTATTTTATATATGTCATCAAATAAGAAGCAATAGAAAACACTAGAGGGAGAATTTGTTACATAACAGAGTAAAAGCAAACATAGGTACAGATACAGAAAAATAACCACAGGAGTAAAACCTATTTAGAGCAACATTAGACTAAATTGAAGAGAGGAGACATATGAAGAAACAAAGCAAACTACCAAGTCAAAAACAGAATAAATTGACAAAGACTTTGTATTTACAGTTGGTTTTAATTTGCTTTGTCTGCACTACTTTTTAAATGAGCAATAAAACAGGTGATATTTAAAGAGTTCACGCTCAAGCAATGAGATGACTCTTAAATTTACAACACAGAATAGTCAGATTTGTATTTTTAAAGGAACACTCTAGCATCAGTGCAGAGAATCAACAAGAGACAAGACTAGAAACAAAAATACTGATTCTCAAGCTATTACAATTAGTATTAGTCAGAGGTGTATGGTCCAGACCTAATACCAAGATATAAGAGGTAGAGCAGACTTTATCTGTGCAGAAAAAAAGTGGCCTTAGAATGAGTCAATGACTGAGACTGCTGAGGGAATGATGGAGGCTGATGGAGGAATATTCTAAGCAAGACGTAAGCTTAAGAATATACCATCAAGGAAGAATGAAAAGCATAATCAGGAAACAAAGCAATAAGAATAAGGGCTATTTCAGCAAGAAAAAAGGTTACGAAAATAAGGCAAACCTTCTGTTTGTATTCTATTAAATACAACAAGGGATGAACAAAGATGAAGACAAATGAGGACGATCTGAAACACGGTTTGATGATTTATCTGCCAAATACAACTTGTGTTCCATTATGTTACTCACATGCATCCCTCTGGCAGACTAAGAGAATGTGCTGGAATCTTAAAACCAGGAAAGAAAAAATAAGGGCTAGAACTGTTCTAGGTCTGTGGAGATGAAGAAAAAGGGAATGATTCAAAAGACAAAGTTACATTATGTACATTTTATGAGCTAGATATTAAAAGTTAGAAACAATAGCACTGGATAACCAATTAGAAGAGAAAGATAAGGGAGAAAAAGAGAGAAAAGAATATCATCCAAGATTCCGATTTTGAGAACTATACTTTTAACCAAAGAAGGAAATAAGCTAATGCTGATCACTTATGTCATTGTTAACACTGCTCTTCTACATAAAATGCTTTCCACATTCCACCATTCTCTACAATTACGCAAAGCCTCTTTATACCTTAAAGTCTACTTTTAAAATCTACCTCTTCTATAAAGTCTTTTCCAATTCTGCAGTCTACACTGATACCTTTGGCTTCCTCTTGTCATCAGCATTAACACATCTCCATCAGCAACAAATCTGTGAGAATTCACCCCAAATACATAAATATGTATAAAACACAAATACATATTTATATATCATATACAATTTTAAAATAGAAATACATGTATTGTGATATTCATTATAAAACATATGAAAAGCATAAAATAAATAGAAGGTCCAATATTCCCTTCTCTTATCCTAACAGAATTCTTGCTCATTCCCTCATTTTGGCAACACTGTTCTAATGATTTTATGTATTCAAATTTCCCCCCCAATATAGAGATTTCTCAAGACCATGGTACTTTACATCTTGTGTATGTTCCCACAGCACCTAAGATAATGCTAAGAAACACACATAGAACTGCTTCACAGTTCTAGAAGAATTCTTTATCCAAACTTCTCTTAATATATTGCTCTGAGATTAGAAGGAAAGATGGCGGAGGAGTAGGGGACCCTATTTCAACTGGTCCCCGGAATTGAGCTGGATATCTACCAGACCACTCTGAGCACCCACGAAACCAGCCTGAGATGTAAGAAGATCTGGACCTCTACAAACAGAATATTGCAGGCAGTTGGTTTTGAGGCACGAAGCAGGGAACCCTGATTCCGTGGGCACATATCGGAGAATAAATGGCAGCGGGAGGGTGCCTGGCCATGGGGATCCTACACTGCCGGTGAGCAACAGCCTTGCTCGCTGGGGAGGGGGCAGAGACTTGCAGACCGGTAGCGGTGGGGAAAGGACTTTAGGGCAGCCCCTGGGGTGGCAACCTGGAGCGGAGCAGCAGGGTCGCGTGGGCGAACTGGGAGCGGCTGGTGGTTTTAGAAGCACAAAGGGCAGAGACGTGCTCCGATCTGGAGGCAGGACTGGGAGCACTGCAGAGGGGCACACAACCCAGGCCACTGCAGTTTATAGCAGCACGGGCAGAAACGGAGACGGTGTGGCCTGGAGAGCTCACTGAAGACCAGATTGCGGTCTCTCTGCTCTGAGGCAGAGGGTTGGAAACGGTCTCTTCTGCTCTGACTCGCGAAAGAGACACAGAAAGCCGCCAGAGAAAGCCACCAGAGAACAAAAGCCCCCAAAACTGATTCCCGCTGAGCCCATCCCCTGCCACAGGGGAGCAGGGCAACTCTGCCCAAACAGGGTTGCCTGAGTAACAGCGTGGGCAGGCCCCTCCCACAGAAGACAGGCTGGGAAAACAAGAGGCCAGCAACCCTAAGGTCCCTAGAAAACAGGTGCATCTTGCTTGGGTTCTGGTCAATAATTTGCACTCTATACATTCCCTCAAACACCCATCAACAGAATGACTAGGAGGAGGAACCCCCAAAATAGAAAAGACTCAGAGATCATGACTTATGCTGCAGATTTACAAATGGATGCAGATATAACCAGGATGTCGGAGATGGAATTCAGGCTAGCAATTGTGAAGACAATGGCTAGAATGGAGAAATCAATTAATGGCAACATAGAGTCTCTAAGAGCAGAAATGAAAGCTGAATTGGCAGAACTTAAAAATGCTATCAATGAGATCCAATCCAATCTAGATAATCTAACAGCTAGGGTAACTGAGGCAGAAGAACGAATAAGCGACCTGGAAGACAATATAATAGATAAAAAGGGAAAAGAGAGGCCAGGGGAAAACAACGCAAAATCCAAGAAAATAGAATCAGAGAAATAAGTGACACCATGAAGCGTTCCAATGTCAGAATAATTGGAATCCCGAAGGGGGTGGAGAGAGAGAGAGGACTAAAAGATGTATTTGAGCAAATCATAGCTGAGAACTTCCCTAATCTGGGGAATGAAACAAACATTCGCGTCCTAGAGGCAGAGAGGACCCCTCCCAAGATCAAGGAAAACAGGCCAACACCCCGGCATGTAATAGTAAAACTTGCAAATCTTAAAACCAAGGAAACCATCTTAAGGGCAGTTAGGGAGAAGAGATTCCTTACGTACAGAGGGAGGAACATCAGAATAACGTCAGATCTATCCACAGAGACCTGGCAAGCCAGAAAGGCCTGGCAAGACATATTCAGGGTACTAAATGAGAAGAAGATGCAGCCAACAATACTTTATCTGGCAAGGCTGTCATTTAGAATGGATGGAGAGATGCAGAGCTTCCACGACCGGCAGAAACTGAAAGAATATGTGACCACTAAGCCGGCCCTGCAAGAAATATTAAGGGGGGTTCTATAAAAGGAGAAAGGCCCCAAGAGTCATATACAACAGAAATTGACAGGGACAATCTATAAAAACAACGCCTTCACAGGCAACATGATGACGATTAATTCCTATCTTTCAATAATCACCCTCAACATGAATGGCCTAAATGCTCCCATAAAATGGCACAGGGTTGCAGATTGGATAAAAAAGACAGGACCCATCCCTATGCTGCCTACAAGAGACCCATTTTGAACCTAAAGATACATCCAGACTGAAAGTGAAGGGATGGAGATCCATCTTCCATGCCAGCAGACCTCAAAAGAAAGCTAAGGTAGCAATTCTTATATCAGACAAATTAGATTTTTAAACTAAAGTCTGTAATTAGAGACACAGAAGGACACTATATCATTCTTAAAGGGTGGTGTTGGACACCAACAAGAAGATCTAACAATTGTAAATATCTGTGCCAACATGGGAGCAGCCATCTACATAAGCCAACTGTTAACCAAAATAGTCATATTGATAACAATACGTTAATTGTAGGAGACCTCATTACTCCACTCTCAGCAATAGACAGATCATCTAAGCAGAAAATCAACAAGGAAACAAGAGTTTTGAATGATACACTGGATCAGATGGACCTCCTAGATATTTACAGAACATTCCACCCTAAAACAACAGAATACTCATTCTTCTCAAGCGCACATGGAACTTTCTCCAGAATAGACCACATACTGGGTCACAAATCAGGTCTCAACCAATACCAAAAGATTGAGATTATTCCTTGCATATTCTCAGACCACAATGCTTTAAAACTGGAACTCAATCATAAGAAAAAATTTGGCATAAATTCAAACACTTGGAAGCTAAAGACCACTCTGCTCAAGAATGTTTGGGTCAACCAGGAAATCAAAGAAGAACTTAAACAATTCATGGAAATCAATGAGAACGAAAACACATCAGTCCAAATCCTATGGGATACTGCAAAGGCGATCCTAAGGGGGAAATACATAGCCATCCAAGCCTCACTCAAAAAAATAGAAAAATCCCGAATTCACCAACTAACTCCACACCTTAAAGAACTAGAGAAAAAGCAACAAACAATGCCTAAGTCATGCATTAGAAGAGAAATAATTAAAATTAGAGCAGAGATCAATGAATTAGAAACCAGAAACACAGTAGATCAGATCAATGAAACTAGAAGTTGGTTCTTTGAAAGAATTAATAAGATCGATAAACCACTTGCCAGACTGATCCAAAAGAAAAGAGAAAGGACCCAAATTAATAAAATTATGAATGAAAGGGGAGAGATCACGACTAACACGAAGGAAATAGAAACAATTATTAGAAACTATTATCAACAACTATATGCCAATAAACTGAGCAATCTGGATGAAATGGAGGCCTTCCTGGAAACCTATAAGCTGCCAAGACTGAAACAGGAAGAAATTGACAACCTGAATAGGCCAATAACCACTAATGAGATTGAAGCAGTGATCAAAAACCTCCCAAAAAATAAGACTCCAGGGCCTGATGGAGTCCCTGGGGAATTCTACCAAACATTCAAAGAAGAAATAATACCTATTCTACTGAAGCTGTTTCAAAAAATAGAAACAGAAGGAAAACTTCCAAACTCATTCTAGGAGGCCAGCATTACCTTAATCCCCAAACTAGGCAAAGACCCCATCAAAAAGGAGAATTTCAGACCGATATCCCTGATGAATATGGATTCCAAAATCCTCAACAAAAATCCTAGCTAATAGGATCCAACAATACTTAAAAGGATCATCCACCACGACCAAGTGGGATTTATCCCCAGGATGCAAGGGTGGTTCAACATTCGCAAATCAATCAATGTGATAGAATACATTAATAAGAGGAGGGAGAAGAACCATATGGTCCTCTCAATTCATGCAGAAAAAGCATTTGACAAAATACAACATCCTTTCCTGATTAAAACTTTTCAGAGTATAGGGATAGAGGGAACATTCCTCAAGTTCATAAAATCCATCTATGAAAAACCCACAGCGAATATCATCTTCAATGGGGAAAAGCTGAGAGCCTCTTCCTTAAGATCAGGAACAGGTCAAGGATGCACACTCTCGCCACTATTGTTCAACATAATACTAGAAGTCCTAGCAACAGCAATCAGACAACAAAAAGAAATAAAAGTATTCAAATTGGCAAAGAAGAAGTCAAACTCACTCTTTTCACAGACGACATGATACTTTATGTGGAAAACCCAAAAGACTCGACCCCCAAATTACTAGAACTCATACATCAATTCAGTAATGTGGCAGGATACAAAATCAATGCACAGAAATCAGTTGCTTTCTTATACACTAACAATGCAACTGTAAAAAGAGAAATTAGAGAAACGATTCCATTTACAATAGCACCAAAAACCATAAGATACCTCAGAATAAACCTAACCAAAGAGGTAAAGGATCTATACTCTAGGAACTACAGAACACTCATGAAAGAAATTGAAGAAGACACAAAAAGATGGAAAAATATTCCATGCTCATGGATTGGAAGAATAAGCATTGTTAAAATGTCTATGCTACCCAGAGCAATCTATACCTTCAATGCCATCCCGATCAAAATTCCAATGACATTTTTCAAAGTGCTGGAACAAACAATCCTAAAATTTGTATGGAATCAAAAAGACCCCGAATGGCCAAGAAAATGTTGAAAAAGAAAAACAAAGCTGGTGGCATCATGTTGCCCGATTTCAAGCTATATTACAAAGCTGTGATCACCAAGACAGCATGGTACTGGCACAAAAACAGACATATAGACCAATGGAATAGAATAGAGAACCCAGATATGGACCCTCAACTCTGGTCAAATAATCTTTGACAAAGCAGGAAAAAACATGCAATGGAAAAAAGACAGTCTCTTCAATAAATGGTGCTGGGAAAATTGGACAGCCACATGCAGAAGAATGAAACTCAACCATTCTCTAACACCATTCACAAAGATAAACTCAAAGTGGATGAAAGACCTCAATGTGAGATAGGAATCCATCAAAATCCTAGAGGAGAACATAGGCAGTAACCTCTTTGACATCAGCCACAGCAACTTCTTTCAAGATACATCTCCAAAGGCTAGTGAAACAAAAGCAAAAATGAACTTTTCGCACTTCATCAAGATAAAAAGCTTCTGCACAGCAAAGGAAACAGTCAACAAAACTAAGAGGCAACCCACAGAATGGGAGAAGATATTTGCAAATGACACTACAGATAAAGGGCTGGTATCCAAGATCTATAAAGAACTTCTCAAACTCAACACCCAAAAAACAAATAATCAAGTCAAAAAGTGGGCAGAAGATATGAAAAGACACTTCTCTGAAGACATATAAATGGCTAACAGACACATGAAAAAATGTTCATCATCATTAGCCATCAAGAAAATTCAAATCAAAACCACACTGAGATACCACCTTACACCAATTAGAATGGCAAAAATGGACAGAAAAAGAAACAACAAATGTTGGAGAGGTTGTGGAGAAAGGGGAACCCTCTTACACTGTTGGTGGGAATGCAAGTTGGTACAGCCACTTTGGAAAACAGTGGGGAGGTGCCTCAAAAATTTATAAATAGAACTACCCTATGACCCAGCAATTGCACTCCTGGGTATTTACCCCAAAGACAAAGATGTAGTGAAAAGAAGGGCCATATGCACCGCAATGTTCATAGCAGCAATGTCCGCAATAGCCACACTGTGGAAAGAGGCGAGATGCCCTTCAACAGATGAATGGATAAAGAAGATGTGGTCCATCTATACAATGGAATATTACTCAGCCATCAGAAAGGATGAATACCCAACTTTTACATCAACATGGATGGGACTGGAGATTATGCTAAGTGGAATAAGTCAAGCAGAGAAAGTCAATTATCATATGGTTTCACTTACTTGTGGAACATAAGGAATAGCATGGAGGACATTAGGAGAAGGAAGGGAAAAATGAAGAGGGGGAAATCGGAGGGAGAGATGAACCATGAGAGACTATGGACTCTGAGAAACAAACAGGGTTCTAGAGGGGAGGGGGGATTGGTTAGCCCGGTTATGGGTATTAAGGAGGGCACGTACTGCATAGAGCACTGGGTGTTAAAAGAAAACAATGGATCATGGATCACCACAACAAAAACTAATGATGCATTGTATGGTGACTAACATAATAAAATTAAAATATATATATATATTGCTCTGAGAAAAATCACCTTATGCATTTGATTTGTTAATTTGAAATTAAGTGTCTCTTATTGTCAGATCAGAGTGAATTATTACAAATAAATATCCATTAAAGATATTTTAAGTTATTCCTTAATATACAACATTCAATTGAAGGAAAATTTAAAAATCAGATGAAAAATGCATTTACAATCATTCTAATAGAAAATAACACCAAAGAAATTATTTATAATTGACTAGTACAATTTTGGATGCTCCAAGATTGGTCTAGCCTATAGTAGGAAATTAGGCATTGCCAAAGGAAAAGCATAAATAAGTTTCAAAAGTTCAACCAAACATCCTACCAAGACAAAATTTTTTGCAGTTATTTTAATTATACAAGCACCCAGAGCTAATAATAAAGCTAACAGAAAGTTGTATAGATAGTCTAGAAAAAAACCTGCCAATTCATGAGTTATTTTAATTTATAAAAATAATTCTTTTCAGGGCACCTGGGTGGCTCAGCTGGTTAAGCATCTAACTCTTGATTTCAGCTCAGGTTATGATCAAGCCTCATGTCAGGCTCATGCTCTGGGGGAGTCTGCTTGAGATTACCTCTCCCTCTGCCTCCTCCATCCCCGCTCTTGCACATGCTCTCTCACTCCCTCTCTTTAAAAATAAAATATAATACATATTTTTAAAATAATACTTTTCACCAAAATAAGAAAAAATGTTTTTCTATCTTTGTAATTCTCCATATCTGTACGTATCTGTAAATATGAAACATAGGAGTTATTAAGATTAGCTAATTAAAGGGTCATAAATTCACAAAATAACTACAGAATTTCTCTCTTTTGGCCATGAAATCTGTTGAATATTAACAATACCATATGACAAAACAGGATAGCATTTTACTATAAGTAGTTCATAATCTAACATGACAAATCAAGAAAATTTCAAAACTCAATTAAAATATAAGACATTTTCCACTAAGAATTATTAAGGCCTCTAACTCCTAAAATAAGAAAAACAGACTACAAACATCTCTTAGGCTCCTTACACATCTAGGTATCTATGAACTGCATAATGGAACTGAAGTCTTTCTTAAGGTTTAAATTTTCTGTCTTTGAAAAGTCAAAATAAAAATTACAAAATAATCATTATTGATAAATTACAGAGGAGAAACTATATTTTATTCTGAAATAGTTGATGGTTTTATAATTGGCTAATATTATCATGTACACACGTTATTCTCTAAATCTTACCCAGTTCACTTGATTTCTTCTGAAGCTCCATGGTGAGTATTTTCAATTGATCATCACTTTTTTCCAATCTTGTAAAATATATTAGTTTACAATGTAAAACATTATTTTAATCAGAATTCATCTAGTAACTAAAATTGGTGCAATTTAACAATATATATTCACTCAATTGTGAAACATTTTTTTTGAGTACCTACCATGCCATATAGCATAACACTTCAAAATAAGATACTGTTAATACATAGTTTTATATTAATTACATCTGCACAAAAACCTTAAAGCTTATGGTGACAACTTATCTCTTAGCTACTGATGATAATCAAATTAATGCATTCTAGAACTTTGAAAGAGATTGAATATGTAACTATTATTACATCGAATTCTGCCTTAAGAGCAATATAAATGTGAGAATTGTACAATTCACTTAATTCCTCCAGCGTTCTGCTTCCTCATCTCTAAAACTGAGGCAATTGGAATAGATGATATTTAAGGTCACTTAGAGTTTCAAAATTTGAAAATTGCTTAGTTAGATCAACCAAGAATACCTAAGATGAGCTGAGTTTTTAGAAAAGCTAGCTTTTCTTCCTCCACCACACATAAGCAGTAGAAATACTGGTCATGACTTCACAGAAAAGCTTGTTCCTCTCTTTCATTCTACCAGACTTAATTAACCCTAATGCTAATGGGACAAAAATAATCACTTAGGCCTCATAACACAGCTTTATAAATGCAAATATAAAAAAAGTGAAACAGGAGGAAGTTAATTCAAGTTTTAGACAAGCTGATCTAGAAATGCAAGTGAATATTTTATAGTTACTCATATTCATTAATTCACTAATTTAATAAAAGTGCTTGAATACCTACCTACTCTGTTCCAGGCTAGTTACTAATTTTATATATCAGAAAGGTTACAAACCCCAGTAAAATAAACCCACACCCTAGGAAGTTATTTCTATGAAGCTAATAATAATCCACAGTTTAATTAAATATGTCCTATCACTGCATCAGCACTTACGAGCTTGTCTATATAGTTTGTCTCTGTGACAAAGTATGCATGGGAACTATCCTAGAGAATACATGCTATATTTTCTCAGGATGCCTGCTTACCTAATACAAACTTTCAAAACATATTCCTACTTTTTACATTAAAAAAGAGACTTGGGGGTCGCCTGGGTGGCTCAGTCAGTTAAGCGTCTGCCTTCAGCGTGGGTCATGTTCTCAGGGTCCTGGGATCGAGCCCCACTTCGGGCTTCCTGCTCTGCAGGGAGTCTGCTTCTCCCTCTCCCTCTACCCCTCTCCCCACAAGCTCACTCTTTCTCTCTCAAATAAAATCTTTAAAAAAATAGAGAGGGACTTGGTTACAGATGTTCTAGGAAGTCAGTTGACAATGGAGAGAAAATGCAATGAATATTGCAAATAAGTTGTTTTTATTCAGGTAAAAAGTATTTTTACCTTTGCTGTTCTGTTGTCAATAATTCTTTCAAGTTGCAGATAGAAGTTTTAAGTTCAGTAACCACAAAAGAATGAGCAGTTTTAGCTTTATTAAATTCTTCCATTTGAGCTTCTTTTTCTGCAGTGAGCTGACAGATTTTTTTTGTTGCTACCTGTAAATCTTCCTCTAAAGTCTTTTGAGTACTCTAAATGAAATAAAGTACAAAACAAATGATATAATCCAAGGGCCTTAAGAAAAAAAAAAAAACACAACTTATCTGCTTCTGTAATTTGCTGTCTCTCCCTCTCTCCTTATTCTATCACTCCATCCCCCACCCCACCCCCTGGCCAATCCAGAATGCCCATTCAATACTATTTCAATTCACCATTCTCCCAAAGCCAATCTATAGTCCCAACCTCCCAATGGAGTCTTCCTTGCCCATAGTGGTCTTTCAATTTTTAGAACTACTGTAGTAATTTTTGCCTGAATCTCTGCTGGTACCTAGCATGATCTTGTATTTTAGTTATACTTTTGACATGTTTTTATCCAATGTTTTTAATTAAACTATAAGCATTTTGTATATTGGGATTTTATCTTCTCTATTTGAAGTTCTGGGTCCTTGTACATAGTATTAGCATTCAGTAAATATCTCTTGATTCATAATGTGAGGCTTATCACACACTAATCAGTTTTTATATCATACCACACTTCTTTGCAAAGACATTTTAATATCTTCTAGTTCTGATGTCAAACGATCCTGCTTCTCATGTGATTCTTTTAAGTTTTCATTCTGTAATTCTAAAAAGGAGAGTTGTAGATTGGTAGTACTTAATAAAAAATACATACCAAGAAAGCAAATTATTTGTTACAATTACTTTTTTTCTCCATGAGATACTCTAAAATGAAGTATAATTATGCAAATATAGACGCACTGATATTGGTTATCTTCTATTTTTATTGACTTTTCAAGATTATTATCTCCCCAGCACTCGACAGTGAATATATGAGGATTTTGGGTACTACATTTTTAATAATAGCTAAACATTGGAAACAATCGAAATATTCAACAGGAGATAAATTACAATGGTACATACACACAACAGCATACCATGTAGCCACTATAAATGATAGACTTTATTAATCACTGATTTGGATATTTATTCACAAAACATCACATAACAAAAAGGGCAAGTTTAAATGGTATTTATATAAACAGTGCATGTGAAAGGAAACAATACGCACACAAAAATATTACAAGTAATTTATCTCCTAACAGTGAAATTATTCCATATTTTATTTTCATCATTGCCCATCTTGAGTTTCAGATTTTTCTAGAATCATGATCTCAGACTTGTGAGATCAAGCCTGGCATTGGGCTCCACACCCAGTGCAGAGTCTGCTTGAGATTCTCTCTCCCTCTCCTTTTGCCCCTCCTGCTCATTTTCTCTCTCCCTCTCTTTCTCAAATAAATAAGTCTTTAAATAAAATATTATATTCATATGCTGAAATATTATGGAAAAAAGCTTTTTAATCTATAGCTAATTTATTAAATACTAAGTGTTAGGTACTAGTCTATGTGCTTTATGTGTATATGTGCATTCACTTTTAAACATTATAAAAACAGTAGGACAAAAAAAAGAAGTTCATGCTCTCTTTCCTGGGTTCAAATTATTCTATGTCCTCTTACTAGCTACCTAACCTTGGGCATGATACTTAACCAGTATTCACTTTTCTCAACTGGAAAAAGAGAATAATGATAGCTACTCATATCTTGAAGGATTGCTATTAGGATCAAACAAAATAATGCAACTTAAAATGTTTAATGACAGTGTCTAGTATATAGTCAATAAATGTTAAAGATTATTATGACAATGATAATGATGGTGTATACTAGAAATTGGATCTTGAAATTCATGGTATTTACAATGTAATTGGGCAAGCAGACAAATAATCAATGATAAGTGATGACGGGCACTTACTCAGAAATTCTGGAAATATAGAGAGGGGCACCGAAGCCAAAAAGGGTCAATAGAAGTCAGAGGTGAGGAGAGACAGACATAGAGAGGGAAAGTTCAAGGAAGGCTTCCAGAAAGTGTCAGCTCATTTCGAATATTTGAAAGCCAGTAAGAATTAACAAGAGTAAGTGGGAGTTGGGAGAAAAAAAGAATATCACAGGTGAAAGAGCATGTACAAAGACAAAAATGGAGGAGACAAGATGACATTCTGGGCTCTAAAGGAAATTTATTTCAGTAGCATGAAACTTAAAGTATGAGGGAGGAATCAAAGCAGATATGACTGGAAAGATAATAAGGACAAGATCATAACAGGATTTATATGACTTGCTAAAAGTATATGGCTCATAAGTCATAAAGACCATGAAAAATGATGAAGATGTTAAGCAACAAAATGATGTTTCAGGTTTGTATTTTTAAAAGTTCCATTCTGAAAATCTGTGCAGAAATGAAAGGGTAAGTGGTCCACTTCTACTGTCAAATGCTCTACCACTGAGCTCCAGACTCTCAGCCAGGAGTCTGCTTGAGATCCCCCCTTCCTCCCCCCCACTCCTCCCCCTGCTCATGCTCTCACTAAAATAAATAAAATTTTTTTAAAAAAATTATATGCTCTCTACCATATGATCCAGCAATTGCACTACTGGGTATTTACCCCAAAGATACAAATGTAGGGACCTGAAGGGGTACGTGCACCCCAATGTTTATAGCAGCAATGTCCACAATAGCCAAACTGTGGAAAGAGCCAAGATGTCCATCGACAGATGAAAGGATAAAGAAGATGTGGTATATATACACAACGGAATATTATGCAGCCATCAAAAGGAATGAGATCTTGCCATTTGCAACGACGTGGATGACACTGGAGGGTGTTATGCTTAGTGAAATAAGTCAATCAGAGAAAGACATGTATCATATGACCTCACTGATATGAGGAATTCTTAATCTCAGGAAACAAACTGAGTGTTACTGGAGTGGTTGGGGGTGGGAGGGATGGGGTGACTGGGTGATAGACATTGGGGAGGGTATGTGCTACCGTGAGCACTGTGAATTGTGCAAGACTGTTGAACCACAGATCTGTACTTCTGAAACAAATAACGCAACATATTTTAAGAAAAAAGAAAAAGAAGAAGATAACAGGAGAGGAAGAATGAAGGGGAGTAAGTCGGAGGGGGAGACGAACCATGAGAGATGATGGACTCTGAAAAACAAACTGAGGGTTCTAGAGGGGAAGGAGGGTAGGGGGATGGGTTAGCCTGGTGATGGGTATTAAAGAGGGCACATTCTGCATGGAGCACTGGGTGTTATGAACAAACAATGAATCATGGAACACTACATCAAAAACTAATAATGTAATATATGGTGATTAACATAATAAAAAAATTAAAAAAAAATTATATGCTCTCTATAAGAGACTAACTTTAGACCTAAGGACACATACAGACTAAAAGTAAAGGGATGGAAGAATGTGTCATGCAAATGGAAGTGAAAAAATAAAAATAAAAAAAAAAAGCCTGGGTAGCAATACATATATCAGACAAAACAGACTTCAAAACAAAGACTATGGCAAAAAAACAAAGAAGGACACTTGTGATGAGCACTGGGTGTTGTATGTGATGAAGCACTAAATTCTACACCTCAAACTATTACACTTTATTTTAACTAACTTGAATTTAAATAAAAATTTGGAGAATTCAAAAGAAAAAAAGGACAATACATAATAATAAAGGGATTAATCTAACATGACAACAGAGTAATTGAAAATTTCTGCACACCCAACATAAGAGAACCTAAATACAAAAAGCAAAGACTAACAGACATAAAGGTAGAAACTGACAGTAATATAACATTAGGGGCTTTAACACCTCACTTACATCAGTGGAGAGATCATACAGACAGAAAATCAATGAGGAAACAGTGGCTTTGAATGAATATTAGATCAGTGTACCTAACAGGCATACACAGAACATTCCATCCAAAAACAGCAGAGTTCACATTTTTTTCAAGTGCACATGGAACATTCTCCAGGACAGATCACATGGTAGGCCACAAAACAATTTTCAATAAATTTAAGAAGACTGAAATCATATCAATCATCTTTTCTGAACACAATGATATGAAACTAACAATTACAAGGAAAAACATCTGGAAAGAACACAAAAACAATGAAACTAATAAGTTACATGCTACCAAACAACAAATTGATTAATAAAGAAATCAAAGGAGGGCGCCTGGGTGGCTCAGTCATTAAGTGTCTGCCTTCGGCTCAGGTCATGATCCCACGGTCCTGGGATCAAGCCCCGCATCGGGCTCCCTGCTCCACAGGAAGCCTGCTTCTCCCTCTAACAGTCCCCCTGCTTGTGTTCCCTCTCTTGCTGTGTCTCTCTTTGTCAAAAAATAAATAAAATCTTAAAAAAAAAAAAATCAAAGGAAAAATAAAAAAAAACAAATCAAAGAGTAAATCAAAAAATACATAATGAAAATGAAAACACAACAGTCCAGGAAGTTGAGGGAAGATGGCAGAAGAGTAGGGAACCCTTGTTTCATCTGGTCCCTTGAATTCAGCTAAATCTCTATCAAATCATTCTGAACACCTGTGAATTCAACCTGAGCTCTAAGAAAAGAATCACTGTAATTCTACAAATAAAAAAGCAACTTTTTGAAAGGTAGGAGGTACAGAGAAGTGAATCTGTAGGGATATATCAGAAGATAAACTGGGGGGTTGGGAGCCTTGGTAATCTGACTACCAGAAAGTGATATAACAGCAGGGCACAAAATCGGAACTCTTAGAAGTCTGCTCTGGTGAGGGACATCCCTGCCTGAAAGGTGCTCAGGTGGTGAAGCAGGACAGAATCCTAGGTAGGACAGTGTGGTCTCAGGACCCCAGGGTCACAAAAAGAGCAGGGGTGCCTGAGTGCAGCAGAGTTCCCAAGCATTGGAGCAGGAAGCTGGCTACAATCAGTGAGCCCAGGAGTGGGCTCTCAGCTCAGTGCTGCCATAAACCACAAACCCCAGCACAAGTGGGCCACCATTCTCCAAGCAGGGAGACCCAGCAAGCAGCAGAACCACAGGGAGATCCTCCTCCTTCCCCCAGGGAGGAGCGACTGGGGTGCGCACTGCAGGAGTCTGCAGAATTTGGCCTCACACAAAAGTGATTGCTTTTCCCTGAGGGTGCACTGAAGAGTGGGGGTCGGGATCTTTCAGCTCCAGGGCTGGCGATCAGGAAGCCGCCATTTTTACTTTCATCCTCTAAAGTGGCACAGGAAGCCTTCAGGGAATAAAAGCCACATAGAGCAACGTGAAGCAGCTTACCCTGAGCCCCACCTCCTGGCAAGGACAGTGCAACTCCGCCCAGGCACAGACACCTGAGAATCAGTGCAACAGGCCCCTCCCCAAGAAGGCCAGCAGGAACATCAGGCTAATACCAAGTTTACAGATCACACAGAACTGAAAAACTCCAGCACAAGGGGAAAATAGTATATAGAATTTGAGGTTTTTTTCCTCATGATTCTTTAGTCTTTCAGTTTAATTTTTTTTCTGTTTTTCCTTTTCAACTAGTTTATTTTATCAACTCTTTTTAAGTCTTTTTTTAATTTTCATTTTTACATTTATATTTTATAAATATATTCATTTTTGGCTTCTTTCACTGTATCCAATTTTATTTTTGTACATATATATACACAAGTTTTTCTTTCTTTACAATTTTGGGATCTAGTGTCTTCTAACAAACCAAAATGCACCCAGAACCAAGTGTATCATCCTGTTCTGTCCACCTGTTAGATTATATTCTTTTTTCCCTTTTTTTTCTTTTTTGGTTTCTGATCTCTTCTGATTTGTCTACTGTATATTTTGCTGGGGCTGTGGTGATATTTTTTATTTTGTTCTCTCATTCCTCTATTCTTCTTTGGACAAAATGACTAGAAAAAGAAATTCATAACAAAAGAAAGAACCAGAGATAATACCCTCTCCCATAGATTTAATCAACATGGATATAAGTAAGACACTGGACCTAGAATTCAGAATAACGATTATGAAGATGCTAGCCAGGGTTGAAAAAAGCATAAAAGACACTAGAGAATCCCTTAGTGCAGAAATAAAATCTTATCAGGCCAAAATTAAAAATGCTTTAAGTGAGATACAGTCTAAAATGGATGCTCTAACGGTTAGGCAGAAGAGTCAGTGACATAGAAAACAAAATGATGGAAAGGAAGCTGAGGAAAAGAGGGAAAAACAACTGGATAATGAGGGGAGGCTTCTAGAAATCAGTGATACCATAAAGCAAAACAATAGTAGAATAATTGGGGTCCCAAAGGAAGAGGAAAGAGAAAGAGTGACAGAAAATATATGTGAGCAAATCATAGTTAAGAACTTCCCTAATCCAGGGAAGGAAACAGGCATTCAAGTCCAGGTGGCACAGAGAACCCCCATCAAAATCAATAAAAATAGATCAACACCCCGACATATAACAGTGAAGCCTGCAAATTTCAGAGTTTAAGAGAAAATCCTGAAACCAGCTAGAGACAAGAGGTGGTTAACCTACAAGTGTAGAAACATTAGACGGGCAGCAGACCTATTCACAGAGACCTGGAAGGCCAGAAAGGACTGGCATGATATATTCAGAGTATTAAATGAGAAAAACATGCAGCCAAGGCTGTCGTTCAGAATGGAAGGAGAGATAAAAGAGCTTCTAGGACAAACAGAAACTAAAAAAAATTTGTGATCACTAAACCAGCCTTATGAGAAATATTAAAGGGAATTCTGTAAGTGAAGAGAGAGCCCAAAAGTAACACAGACCAGAAAGGAACAGAAACCATGGGAGACTCTAGACTCTGGGAAACAAACTGAGGGTTACAGAAGCGGGGGGGGGGAGTTGGGGTACCCAGGAGGGCACCTGTTGTGATGAACACTGGGTGTTATACACAACTAATGAATCGTTGGACACTACACCAAAAACTAATGGAAAAAAGACTGTTTTTCCATTGGATGTTCTTTCCTGCTTTGTCAAAGATTAGTTGACCATAGAGTTGAGGGTTCATTTCTGGGTTCTCTATTCTGTTCTATTGGTCTATGTGTCTGTTTTAGTGTCAGTGCCCTTCAACAAATGGTGCTGGGAAAATTGGACAGCCACATATAGAAAAATGGAACTGAACCATTTTCTTACACCATACAAAGATAAACTCAAAATAGATGAAAGACCTAAATGTGAGACAAGAATCCATCAAAATCCTAGAAGAGAACATAGGCAGCAACCTCTTTGATCTCAGCTGCAACAAATTCTTCCTAGACACATCTCCAAAAGCAAGGGAAACAAAAGCAAAAATGAACTATTGGGACTTCATCAAGATAAAAAGCTTTTGCACAGCAAAGGAAACAGTCAACAAAACTAAAAGGCAGCCTATGGATGGGAGAAAATATTTGCAAATGACATATCATATAAAAGGCTAGTAGCCAAGATCTACAAAGAACTTATCAAATCAACACCCAAAAAAACAAATAATCCAGTCAAGAAATGGGCAGAAAACATGAACAGATACTTATTCAGAGAAGACATGCAAATGGCCAACAGACACATGAAAAAACGCTCTACGTCACTTGGCATCAGGGAAATACAAATTAAAACCACAATGAGATACCATTCAGAATGAATAAAATCAACAAGTCAGGAAACAACAAATGTTTGTGAGGATGTGGAAAAAGGGGAACCCTCTTACACTGTTGGTGGGAATACAAGCTGGTGCAGCCATTCTGGAAAATAGTATGGAGGTTCCTCAAGAAGCTAAAAATAGAGCTACCCTATGACCCACAAATTGCACTACTAGGTATTTACCCCAAGGACACAAATGTAGTGATCCGAAGGGGCACCCACACCCCAATGTTCATAGCAGCAATGTCCACAATAGCCAAACTGTGGAAAGAGCCAAGATATCCATGGACAGATGAATGGATAAAGAAGTGGTGTGTATACACACACACACACACACACACACACACACACACAATGGAATGTTACTCAGCCATCAGAAAGGATGAAATCTTATCATTTGCATCAACATGGTTGGAACTGGAGGGTATTATGCTGAATGCAATAAGTCAATCAGAGAAAGACAATTATCATATGGTTTCAGTCATATGAGGAATATAAGAAACAGTGCAGAGGATCAAAAGGGAAGGGAGGGAAAAAAGGAATGGGAAGAAATCAGAGAGGGAAACAAACCATGAGAGACTCATAACTATGAGGAAGAAACAGAGTTGCTGGAGGGGAGGTGGGTGGAAGGATGGGGTAACTAGGTGACCAGCATTAAGGAAGACATGTGATGAGCACTGGGTGTTCTATGCAAGTGATGAATTACTGAACTCTACATCTGAAACCAATGATGTACTATATGTTGGCTAATTGAAGATAAATTAAAAAAAAAACAACACACAACAATCCAAAATCTTTGGGACAAAAGCAGTTCTATGAGGGAAGTTCATAGCAATACAGGCCTACCTCAAGAAACAAACAAATAAACAAACAAAAATCAAGGTGCCTGGGTGGCTCAGTCAGTTGAGCATCCAACTCTTGGTTCCAGCTCCAGTCATGATCTCAGTGTCATGGGAATGAGCCCAGCATTGGGTTCCACTCTCACCATGGAGTCTACTTAGGATTCTCTCTTTCCCTCTTCCTCTGCCCTTACCCCCACTGCACTCTCTCTTTCTAAAATAAATAAATTTTTAAAAAAAATCTCAAATAAACAACCTAACCTAACACCTAAAGGAGCTAGAAAGAAAGTACAAAGCCTACAGCCAGTAGAAGGAAGGATATAATAAAGATTAAAGCAGAAATAATGAAATAGAGCCTTAAAAAAAAAAAAACAATAGAAATGTCAATGAAACCAAGAGCTAGTTTTTTGAAAAGATATGAAATTGACAAACCTTTACCCTGACTCAAGAAAAAAAGATAGAGGACTCAAATAAAATCAGAAATGAAAGAATAGAAATAACAACACCATGAAATACAATAGATTATAAGAGAATATTATGAAAAATTATATGCCAACAAATTGGACAACCTAAAAGATGCAGATAAATTCTTTTAAAAAAATCTTCACAGAATTGATCAGGAATAGAAATTTTGAACATACTGAATATTAGCAATGAAATTGAATCAGTAAACAAAAAACTCCCAACAAACAAAAGTCCAGGACCAGATGGCTTCACAGGTGAATCTACCAAACATTTAAAGATCAGTTAATACCTCTTCTCAAACCATTCCAAAAAATAGAAAAGGAAATCTTCAAAATTCATTCTATGAGACCACCAATACCCTGATACTGAAACCTGATAAAGACACCACAAAACAAGATAACTGCAGGCCAATATCTCTGATGAACATAGATGCAAAAATCCTCAAAAAATATTAGCAAACTAAATCTAACAATACCTTTAAAAAGTCATTCACCATGATCAAGTGGGATTTATTCTTGGTATGCAAGAGTGGTTCAATATTCACAAATCAATCAATGTGACTGCACCACATCGATAGGAGAAAGGATAAAAACCATATGATCACTTCAGTAGATGCCGAAAAAGCTTCTGACAAAGTACAAGAGCCATTTATGATAAAAGCCCTCAACACAGTAGGTTTAAAGGGAACATACCTCAACATCATAAAGGCCATATATGAAAAACCCACAGCTTACATCATACTTAAGGGTGAAAACCTGAAATGAAAGCTTTTCCTAGAAGATCAGAAACAAGATAAGGACATCCACTCACTACTTTTATTCAACATAGTACTAGAAGCCCTAGCCACAGCAAGCAGACAACAAAAAGAAATAAAAAGCTTCCAAATTGGTCAGAAAGAAGCAAAACTTTCACTATTTGCAGATGACGTGATACTATAGATAGAAAAAAACCCTGAAGACTCCACCAAAAAACCACTAGAACGGATAAATTAATTCAGTAAGGTCACAGGATACAAAATACACAGAAATCAGTTTCATTTCTATATACTAGTAATAAAGTAGCAGAAAGAGAAATTAAGAAAGCAACCCATTTACAATTGCACCAAAAAGAATAAAATACCAAAGAATAACTTTAACCAAGAAGGGGAAAGATCTGTACTCCAAACCTATAACACACTGACGAAAGATACTGAGGAGGATACAAACAAAAGACATTCCATGCTCCTGGACTAGTAGAACTAATATTGGTAAAACATCCATACTACCCAAAGTAATCTATATAGTCAATGTAATTCCTATCAAAATACCAACAGTATTTTTAACAGAACTAGAACAAAAAATTCTAAAATTTGAATGAAACCACAAAGACCCTGAATAGCCAAAGCAATCTTGAAAAAGAACACAACCCAGATCTCAAGATACACTACAAAACTGTAGTAATCAAAATAGTATGGTACTGGGACAAAAATAGACACATAGATCAATGGAACATAAGAGAACCCAGAAATAAACCCACATATATATATTCAATTAATCTACAACAAAGGAGGCAAGAATATATAATGGGAAAAATCTCTTCAATAAATGGTGCTGGGAAACTGAACATCACACACTGGGAAACTGAACATCAACATTTAAAAGAATGAAACTGGACCACTTTCTTACACTATACACAAAAATAAATACAAAATGGATTAAAGACTTAAATGTGAGACTTGACACCATAAAATTCCTAAGGGAAAATATAGGCAGTAACCTCTTGGGGTTTGTCCTCAGCAACGTATCTTTTTAATTTATTTTTATTTTTTAAATTAGTTTCGGAGATAGAATTTAGTGATTCATCAGTTGCATATAACACCCAGTGCTCATTACATCAAGTGACCTCCTTAATGTCCATCCCTTCCCCCAACCCACCCCTCCCCTTCAGCAACCCTCAGTTTCCTAGATTTCAGCGTCTTATGGTTTGCCTCCCTCTCAATTTTCTTCTTCTTTTTCCTTCCTTTCCCCTATGTTCACCTGTTTTATTTCTTAAAGTCCACATAAAAGTGAATTCATATGGTATTTGTCTTTCTCTGACTGACTTATTTCACTTAGCATAATACCGTCTAGTTCCATCCACATTATCTCAGCAACATATTTATGCATATATCTCCTTAGGCAAGGGAAGCAAAAGCAAAAATAAACTACTGGGACTACACCAAAATAAAAAGCTTTTGCACAGCAAAGGAAACCATGAATAAAACAAAAAGGCAACCTACTGAATGGGAGAAGATATCTGCCAATGACATGTCCAGTGAAGGGTTAATATCCAAAATTATAAAGAAGTTAAACAGTTCAATACCAAAATAAATAAACAATCCACTTAAAAAATGAGTAGAGGACCTGGGGCACTTGGGTGGCTCAGTCAGTTGAGCATCTATTAGTTTCAGCTCAGGTTATGATCTCAGGATCTTGAGACTGAGTTCCAAGTTGGGCTCAGTGCTCAGTGTGGAGTCTGCTTAAGACTCTTTCCCTCTCCCTTCCCCTCTGGTCCTCCTCCCCTCACTCATTTTCTCATAAATTAGATAGATAAATAATTTTTTTAAACGAGCACAGGAGGGTCCTCCCCTCACTCATTTTCTCATAAATTAGATAGACAAAGTATTTTTTTAAATGAGCACAGGAGCAGTGTTTATAATAACGCTGCATATTATACTCAGTCGTTAAGTATCTGCCTTTGGCTCAGGTCATGATCCCAGGGTCCTGGGATCAAGCCCCATGCCAGGCTCCCTGCTCTGCAGGAAGCCTGCTTCTCCCCATCCCGGCCCCCCTGCTTGTGTTCCCTCTTTCACTGTCTTTCTCTGTCAAATAAATAAAATCTTAAAAAGAAAAATGAGCACAGGACCTGAATAGACATTTTTCCAAAAAAGACATACAGACCGACAGACACATGAAAAGATGCTCAACATCACTAATCATCAGGGAAATGCAAATCAAAACCACAATGAGGTATCACCTCACACCTGTCAGAATGGCTAGAATCAAAATGACAACAAATAACAAGTGTTGGCAAGGATATGGAGAAAAGGAAACCCTCATGCACTGTTGCTGAGAATGTAAACTGGTGCAAACACTGGAAAGTAGTATAAATATTCCACCAAAAGTTAAAGACAGCATTACCATAAAATCCAGCAATTCCACTTCTGGATATATACCCGAAGAAAACAAAAACACTAATTCAAACATATATGCACCCCTATGTTTATTGCAGCATTGTTTACAATAGCCAAGATATGGAATTAACCCAAGGGACCATCAATAGATGAATGGATAAGGAGGATGTGATATGTGTGTGTGTGTGTGTGTGTGTGTGTGTGTGTGTGTGTGTGTATAGGAATATTACTCAGCCATACAAAAAAGAATGAGATCTTGCCATGTGTGACAACATGGATGGACCTAGAGGGTATTATACTAAATGAAATAAAGTCAGACACAGAAAGACAAATACCATATGATTTCACATGTATGTAGAATCCAAAATACAAGACAAGCAAACAAAAAACAGACTATTAAATACAGATAACAAACTCAATGGTTGCTAGAGGGGAGGTGGGTGAAATAAAGGGGATTAAGAAGTACAAACTTCCAGTTATAAAACAAGTCATGGAGATGAAAAGAATAGCATAGAAAATATAATCAATCATATTGTAGTAATGTTGTTTGGTGACTACACTTATGGTGAGCACTGAGTAATGTATAAAATTATTGAATCATTATACTGTACATCTGAACCATAACACTGCATATTATACTTTAATAAAAATAAAAACATACAGTATGTACAGAAAGACAGAATTTAATCAGAGAATTAGAATTTGAAAAAATAATAAAATGGCTATTTTAGGAGGAAAAAAATATGATTAATCCAAAATTAAGAATTCCGTAGATGGGTTTAAAAGCAAATTAGACACAGCAGAAGGCAGGATTAGGAAACAGATGGATAGATCTCCAAAATGAAAGAAGAATAAAAGATACACATGGGACACAATAAAAAGTAACTTAAATGAATACATTTCACTGCTTATGAGTCTGCAGAATCACACAGACTTATTGCCAGTAAATTATTTCCAGTTTTATATGATAAGATTAAATATCCATTCATCCTAACAACTATGTACATAGCAATATGCTGGGCCCTGAGTTGCACAGATATTTAATGAGACAGAGTCCCTGCCTGTAAGACACCCATAGTCACAGATGATTAATGACTAAGCCATTCTTTAGAATAAGGAGCTCACTGGAATTTAGGCAAAATATTTGGAGTGGAGGTAAGAGGCTCCTCCTTTTGGGTAGAGGAAGTAGCCAAAAGTATCATGGTGACATAGGAAGAATATAAAATACAGAGGAAGTTAATTTTAGTATATATTAATGATAGTAAGAGAAAATGAGCGACATAGTTTCACAGGAACTAGATAATTATTTGTCATGTGAAAAAGAGAATGTTTTTAAGACAAAAGTGACAAATATCACAAAATCCGTATGTTGTTCTGAAAGGTGCACAGTGTTTCACAAGTGTATTATGCCTTCCAAGTGCCTTAAACAAGTTTGAAAAATATTAAGATAGTCTAAACATGACATTCAAGATTCTTCATAATCTGATCCAATTGTTCTTTTCCAGTCTCATTTACTGAGTTCTCTAACATAAAAACACACCGATCAGTGTTTCAAATATACCCTAACTTTGACAGTTCTAAGACTTGCACAAGGCATTTCTTCTTGCCTACATCCTCCCTTCCAATTCACTGTCTAGTAAAACTTTAATGATCAAAGGTTTAGTTCAACAAGCAATTTTCCCTAATGCCTTTCCAAATGTCTTGCTCCAGGAATACTCCCTCTTTAGTGTTCCCAGTGTATTCAGTCATTCAGGAAATATTTATTGAGTGTCCTGTGTGCCAGGCACTGTTCTAGGCACTTGGAATGCATCAGTAAACAAAAGAAAAAAGATCCCTGTTTTCTTGGAGCATTTTGTTGAAACCCTGAAGGGGAGAGTATGGAAAAGTGAAAAGAAGAGCACATGTACAATGAAAATCTCCCTAAGTGACTCTATTACGCCCTCCTCCAACTGATCCAATCCAGGTTGAGAATTATAGCACTGGAAAGCATTATAACAATTTATAATGAAAGCCAAAATTTAAAATATAATAAGAGTAATACATAAGATACATTGTTATATTTTCTTATGTAAATTCTTACTTGTCTTTTCCTCTAATTGATTAACTTTATCTCTGGATTCCTCTAGCAGAAATATTAAATCTTTCATTTTATTTTCTTTCTCAGTATTTTGGAGCAATAGCAGTGATACCTAAAATGAAATATTTAAGTAATACATTAGAGATATGAAAAATTACATATGACACCTTAGTATTTACCACCACCTATGATTTTATGTACTTGTTTATATGCTTTTCAGCTGGTTGTGCCAGGGCATTTAGTACATGCTTGCACAATGTTCATTCATTCAATAAATGTTTAAACTAATATGATCTACCCAATGTTATAATGTTCATTTTAAGTTAGAACTTAGAAGATATATAATAAAATCTATTGTTTCATTTATTCCATAAATATTATGGAGCATTTACACTGTTCCAAAAACCATAATAAGCATTGAGTATACAGTGAGGAGGGAAGTTAACTTAAACTTAGAGCCTAGGGAACTTTCCAGAACACAAGGTGAGAAGCGGAGGAGCGGCAGTTGCCTGAGCTGCGCCCAGCAACGCGCTCCTTCCCGCTCCCCCACCCCGACCTCAACACAGTCACCAGCTGTAGAAAATGGTGAAAGAAACCACTTACTATGATGCTTTGGGAGGTCAAACCCAATGCCACCCAAGAAGAACTGAAAAAGGCTTACAGGAAACTGGCCTTGAAGTACCACTCTGATAAGAATCCAAATGAAGGAGAGAAGTTTAAACAGATTTCTCAAGCTTATGAGGTGCTCTCTGATGCAAAGAAAAGGGAATTATATGACAGATGAGGAGAACACCCAATTAAAGAATGTGGAGCTGGTGGTAGAGTTGGCTCCCCCCCAGACATCTTTGATAAGATTTTTGGAGGAGGAGGAAGGATACAGAGAGAAAGGAGAGGTAAAAATGTTGTACATCAGCTCTCAGTGATCTTAGAAGATTTATATAATGGTGCAACAAGAAAACTAGCTCTGCAAAAGAATGTGATTTGCAACAAATATGAAAGCTGAGGTGGTTAGAAAAGAGTAGAATGTTGTCCCAACTGTGGAGGTACTGAAAAGAAAATAAGAATTCATCACATAGGACCTGGAATGGTTCAGCAAATTCAATCTGTGTGCATGGAGTGCCAGGGCCACGGGGAACAGATCAGTCCTCAAGATAGATGTGAAAGCTGCAATGGAAGGAAGATAGTTCAAGAGAAGATTCTAGAAGTTCATATAGACAAAGGTATGAAAGATGGCCAGAAGAGAACATTCCATGGTGAAGGAGACCAAGAATGACTGGAACCAGGAGATATTATCACTGTTTTAAGTCAGAAGGACCATGCTGCTTTTACTCAGTGAGAAGACCTTTTCATGTGTATGGACATATAGATGGTTGAAGCACTGTGTGGCTTTCAAAAGCCAATATCTATTTTTGACAACTGAACCATCGTCATCACCTCTCATCCAGGTCAGATTGTCAAGCATGGAGATATCAAGTGTGTGCTAAATGAAGGCTTGCCAATTTATCATAGACCATATGAGAAGGGTCACCTAATCATTAAAGCTAAGGTAAACTTTCCTGAGAATGGCTCTCTCTCTCCTGATAAACTCTCTTTGCTGGATAAACTCCTACCTGAGAGGAAGGAAGTAGAAGAGACTGATGAAATGGACCAAGTAGAACTGGTGGACTTTGATCCAAATCAGGAAAGACGGCGCCATCACAATGGGGATTCATATGAGGATGATGAACATCATCACAAGGGTGGTGTTCAGTGTCAGACCTCTTAATGGGGCCAGTGAATAACACTGCTGGCATTTTATATACAGTAATGAATGAGTGAAGGACTATAATCATAGCTCACTAATTGCTATTGTTTTTGTTTTAATATTCAACTACAGTAGTGTTTTAAAAGTCAAATAAAGAATAAACTCAAATATAAAAACTCTGACTTTGCCCTGTGTATGATGACTTCAGTGTGCAAGATAAGTTTAATACTTATAAAAACTACTTTTAAAAAATTTTTCACTAGCATTAGGCCATACATTGTAACAGATTTCAGCTCTATGTATATGAAACAGCTCAAACTGAAATGTTAGGTGTGTATACTGACTTCAGTATATGACTCTTAATTGTTAAGCTATCAAGTTAAAATCTGTATTTAACTGGCAATCAGACAAAGAACTTAATTTGCAGAGAAGTGTTGGTCTGTAGTTAAGTGGGATTCATCGTGCTGCCTCTGCATTTATTCTATTGTCTCAACTGTTACTTAAAGATGGCTTGCACTTATAGAACCGCATTCCCTTCTGCTGTGCCATCTTTTTTTTTTTTAATACGCATATCAGTCCTGGTTACATTTTTTTCCTTCTCTTTGGACCATGAAAAGCTTCAGAGTAGTGACTTCGGGAGCAGGGTAACTTAGAGTGAAGAGACATTTATGTGGAGAAGTTAATTTGCATGAATGAGATAGGAAGGTGTTTTTTAAGGTATGTTACAGGCTTATTTTAAACCATTTAACTTATTCTCTGAAGTAACTGTAATCTAATGTTGTAGTATAGCAAATTATGATGAATAGCTTTAATTTTATGTTTAAAAGTGATGTTCACAAGCTTAAGTCTAGATATCAGAATTAAGCAATTCTTGAAATGTATGAATGTCTCCTTAATATACTGACTACAAAGCATTTAAAAAAAAAAAAAACCTCAGAGCCTAGACCAGGAGACAACAACTATACTTGAATATTATTAGTAATAGGACAAAAATATTATATGAATCAGGAAAAACTCAGCCTTAGGGGATGTAATCAAAAATTAATCCTTCTCAGAGTACTGAATTGAATCTTGATAGACAAGTAGAAATTAATCAGGCAAATACAGAAAAATGAACGTTCTAACTCATACAAGAACACAAAGGATCAAGAGATCATGCTGCATTCAGAGAACTGAAAATATTCAGATGACTAGAATATAGAGCCCATGTGAAGAAAAAGGTAAAAGATAAACTTAAAAAGACAAGCTGAGGACTTGCAGATTCAAGATGGCAGAAAAACCTCACTGCCCTATTTTCATCTGCCCATGCACCCAGAACTCCAACAAGCCTTTTATTTTTAGCACTTCCCTCTACTTTTGTGTTCTTTATAATATGTGCAATTTTAACTTTTAAAAAGGCCTTCTTCTTTCAGAAATCTAGTTTAAAAGTTCAGCTAAAATATAGAAAACTGTTAACTCTTTTAAAAGATCCAAGCATAACATATAAATTTAACCAGAACCTAAAGAAAACTCTAAGTATCTTCTCTGTACTCTCAATTAACTTTTCACCCTTGTTATCTATCATTACAAAGTATCTTGTGGCAAATCAAAGAAGAAAAACTCTGAAAAAAATGGGAAATAGAAGAGGATTCCTTTCTATAAATCCTTTTCCATTTGGGAAGCATACAACTTGAACTGATAAAGTTGACATAGTAATAATCTGAAAATGACATCCTTGTGAATATCAAAAAAAAAAAAAAAAAAACGCAGATTAATTATTTTCAAGTTTTCCACTATATGACATTAATAGGAGCAAAAGAATATTTTAGTTCCCCATCCTCGGTGTCATGAATAGTAAGTGCATTTCAAAACAAACTGCAAAATGTGGATTAAATGGTCAATGATCATCATCTTTACATCTTATAAGGTTTTTATCTGAACAAAAGTTCTTAAAAAATATTTTTGCAACAATGTCCTACTACCCACTAATATAAATATTGTAGAAAATTCATTGATTTTTTTTTTTAAAAAAAGGGCTGGCATTCAGTGCATGCATGTTTGAATCAATGGAAATTAATTCTGCTGGCAAAAGGATAAACATTTGAATATGTAGAATATTAAAATTGTCTTATAGAAATTCATCATGCAGTCAGCAGATAATTTCTTTTGGAATTTTAAGTATTTTATGAATTAGCAAATACAAAAATATACAGAGTTGATTTTTTAAAAATACCTGCTTTTCCTTGTCATTTACTTCCTTCTTGTATTCCTCTTCAAGGTGTTGAATTTTTTCATAATCCTCTTTTACTTTAAAAATAAAGCAGATATACTTCAATATCTTAGCATAATTATATAACAAAATTTAAAGCTTCTGATATTGTATTTCACCTCATTTATCTAGATACTAAACCTCAAAGGTTTCTAACAAGCTTAGCTGCTCTTTTCTTGCTAACTTTCTGTTTAGTAAAACAGTGAATTTAAAAAATATCAAAGTATAACAATAAAATTGTATTATTTTTACAATAGTACATAGGTAAGAGTTTATTCTTTATAACACACTAATCTGAAATAACAGATTTTAAATATATATAAAGTTGACCCTTGAACATTAGAGGTGCTGACCCCTACACAGTTGAAAATTCATATGTAACTTTTGACTCCCCAAAAACTAAACTAATATCCTACTGTTAATCAGAAGCCTTACCTGTAACATAAAATTGTTTAACACATATTTTGAATGCTATATGTATTATAAGCTGTATTCTTACAATAAAGTTAGAAAAAAAAGCATTAAGAAAACCATAAAGAAAATACATTTATAGTACTATGCTGTATTTATTGAAAAAAATCTAAATATAAGTGGACCTGCCAAACTCATGTCATTCACGGGTCAACTTATTACTTTAACATGAAAACTTATCAAAAAATGTAAAAATAAGACTAACTCACACTTCTAAAAAATTAAGTACAAATCATAGTAAGTTTGATTTCAGGGAAAATGTAGCTTTGAAGCCAAAAGGGTATTTTTAACATAGATCAATTCCCTGCCACATTCCACAAGATTTTGAGGGGCTTACAAAACCAAGAATACAAAATTTAAAAGAGTTGGGGCATCAAACTGAAGCTGTGAAAACATTAAAAGAATCTAACAAAAATATAAACATCAGTAAAGTAATATGAAAATTAAATAGGATCCGTACATTTAAAATGCATTTCCAATCTGGAATTCTCAGCTTGCACACGAAGTTCCTCAAAAGCTATTATCATTTTCTGAAACAAAGTTCAACTTTTAAGAATCATACTTACATATTTTAAATAGGTTCTTCCAACTATGAAAATATTAATAAATTTCTCATGATCATTAGATTTAAAACCACTCGACTTTGAATAATGAAATCCCTATAACTTGTGATAATTAAATAATTTACTAAAAACCCATTAAAAGTGCCTATTATATTGGCTTCCCAGATGCTTAAAGGCACAGGAGGCATGTTATATAATACCAAACAACAGCAAAATGATTGTTGGCACTCTAGTCATTTACTTAATAACTCATATCAAAATCTGTAATTTTATTTTTTGCTTATTTAATTTCTGTCTTCCCCCACTAAAGTGTAACCTCTCTGAGATCCTTCCCCAGTAGAGTCTAAATTACACTTCCATCATCTGGCAGCATGAGTTCATTCAGTATTCAACAAAGCTTGATTTGCAAAATTGTATGAATTCATTTATTTGCTCAGTAAATAGTTACTGCTTATCTATTATGTGCCAACCACTGTTTTAGGCACTTGAGATATAAGACAAAGTGTTTACCCTACTAGAACTTATATTCCAGTGTAAGGAAGAATACTTACACATACACACATACATCAAATAAATGTCATGTAGTTTTAAGTGCTCTTCAGAAAAGTTAAATGAGGTGAGGAGATAGAAAATAATTGAATAGAAAGGTATTTTAGATAAAGTAATAAGGGGGATTTAAAAAAAAAAAGGAGAATGAAGCTTATGAATTTGCATAAAATCTTGGACACAAAAAGTGCTAGACAGAACAAAGTCAAAGAACCAAGATCAGAAAGAGCTTAGCAAGCTTCAGAAACATAAAAAAGAACAACTATAGCTGAGAAGCAAAGTGGAAAACAAAGGGGATGGGGTAAGAAAGGTAAGCAGGAACCAGAAACAGATTAATAGTATTGTGTATGTTTTTTCAAATTAATGGGTATGTGTCATAACATGCTAGTCTCGCCAGAGTTAATATTTGATAAATTAAATAGTGTCACTAACATGTAAATTCAAAAGCTACTAAATAACAAAACATTAACACTCCTAGTATAGAACCTTAAGAATCTTATTGGATATAATCATATGTCAACAAATAAATAATAATCCCTTTATCAAGAAGAGCTATCACTCTACTTTGCTTAGATATGCTGCTGTTATACACAACTGATGGACTGTTGAACAGTACATCTGAAACTAATGATGTACTATATGTTGGCTAATTGAATTTAAATTAAAAAGAAATGCCTTTGTTTAAAATATTTAACTTTTTACTAACACTTACCTCAATGTTATTATTTAGATCCACATATACTTGCCTAGTTTCTTCTCGTTCATATTCATCTATTAATATAAAATATTTCAGAATTAAATTTTAAAATGATTATAATGCCAACAAGATAATACTCAAAATGCCTCAGGAAAACATTAGAATATTTAAAATTCTGTGTTAGTGAAGTGTATTAGTATATCCTGAGTCTCTAAAAGTAGCATCAAAAGTATAGAATTGTTGAATTACTGTGCTGTACACCTGAAACTAATGTAACATATGTCAACTATACTTCAACAATAAATTTTTAAAATAAGCTACTTCATAGTAGTTTCATAGTAAGACACACTGAGACATGATTGTACTTCAACCTCAAAAGCTATTTTTTTATAAATTACTATCCATGAATTTATTCAAACTTTGTAAAATATATTTACAGTTTAAGCCTTTACAATGAGTAGAGATTTAACAATTATTCTATCAAGTATTTTTTCCTTTGTATATTTATAATTCATAGGGTACACATGTAAAGCAAAGCCCACTCTTCTGATCTCTTGCTCTACCTCTGAGGAAGCAGAAAGGAAGATAAACCTCAAGACACAAAGAACAAGGTTAAGAATAGGTGTGGCCCAGAGAGAAATCCCCTATAAATCCTCTACAACTTTTTTCTGGTTTTTAACCTGAGCAATGATTCCCTCTAGCTATAATTTATACAATAGATTCCCTCTATTCTATACTAGAATTAAGGTACAAGACAATAATAGACAATGTGGTTGTTCCTACATCATTCCTCCAAATGAGGCCAGCATCACATAATGCACATTAAATTTACTTTTTTTAAAGTAGGCTCGGCACCCCCTGCAGAGTTCAAGAAATCAAGCCCTGAGCTGAAATCAAGAGTTGGATGCTTAACTGACTGAGCCACCCAGGCACCCCAAAGCACATTGAATTTTTTTAATTTTATTGTGTTAATCACCATATATTACATCATTAATTTTTGACGTAGCGTCCCATGATTCACTGTTTGTGTATAACACCCAGTGCTCCATTCAATACATGCCCTCTTAAATATCCATCACCAGGCTAACCCATCCCCCCACCCCCTCCCCTCTAGAACCCACAGTTTGTTTCTCAGAGTTCATAGTCTCTCATGGTTCATCTCCCGCTCCAACTTCCCCCCCTTCATTTTTCCCTTCCTACTATCTTTTTTTTTTTTTAACATATAATGTATTATTTGTTTTAGAGGTACAGGTCTGTGATTCAACAGTCTTACACAATTCACAGTGCTCACCATAGCACATACCCCCCCAGTGTCTATCACCCAGCCACCCCATCCCTCCCACCCACCATTCCAGCAACCCTCAGTTTGTTTCCTGAGATTAAGAATTCCTCTTATCAGTGAGATCATATGATACATGTCTTTCTCTGATTGACTTATTTCCAAAGCATATTAAATTTAAAGAGGGTATCAGTCCCACATTCTCAGTAACAAGCCATAAACAAGAACACAGCAGCTATGATAGACTCAACTGTCAATGAGAAGCCAAATAACCAAAAAGAGGATACACGGACTAACTTCAGAAGAATATAGGTTTTTAAACCTTTCAAAAATAATGGAGAGCCCTCTGAACTTACAGCATATGAAACAGGAACTGAACCATTTTTATCTGAATATTAAAGGGCTGGAAAATTTAAGGAAATAAAGGCAGAGCATATCAGCATTTGAACAGAAAGATAGTTCATACTTCTCCATCTATTCCGTTTCATTCATTACCTAACACACTTTGCAATACATCTTCTCTATTCCTCAGAAATTATTTGTGCCAAAGAATTGCATTCTATTGCCAACATCTCCAATCTTCCCATTACCAATAGCATCAGTATTTTCAAAATACCCTCCAACCATTCTTCTAATATGAATGTCCTGGAAATTGGATAAATAAAACTACAGAAAATAAAATAAATGGGTATAGATGTACTTTACAGTTGTCAGAAGCAAGGTCCTACAGGTAGCACAAAGGAACTCTGGTAGCTGAGTGTTCCAATGTGGTGATGTGAAGTATTGTAAAAATATAAGCCTACATTTTTCGTTTTTCTTGATATTTATCTATCCATTGATCTATCTACCTATCTCCCCACCCTCCACCTCACTCACTACCTTCTCCCTACTACCTTCCCTCCCTCTGCCCCCTCCCTCCTCTCCCAACCCACTTATTTTGTCCCAGTCCAGGCAACTAGAACTTTCAGCATTTGCTGCTGATTTGACAAAAAGCAAAGAAAAAAAAAATCTTTGCGTTTCAAAAGACCAGTGTTGGGGGTTAGGGGAAGGATTCAGAACATAAACTATAGATTCTTTAAATATATGAGTCAGAACGAAGGTTATTAACCTCTACACCAAAGAAATATTTACTAATTTGTGGAAAGAAGCCTTTAAAAGGGGAAGCTAAGGTGCCTGGGTGGTGGTGCAGTTGGTTACGCATCCAACTCTTGGCTTCAGCTCAGGTCACAATCTCAGAGTACTGGACTCGAACCCCAAGTCGGCTTCTGTGCTCAGAGTAAAGTCTGCTTGAGATTCTCTCTCCCTCTGCCCCTCCCGCTCATGCACGTTCTCTCTCTCTCTCAAATAAATAAATCTTTTTTAAAAATAAAAGGGGAAGCTAAGAGAGCTTATTAGATTTTGGCAGATACTTAAGAGGAGGTTCTGGAGCCCTCTACACACAAGACTAAGCCTCAGGGTTGAGGACCACAAAAACCCCAGATAGTTTGGGCAAACCAAGAACAGAATGAGACTGTGCTGTTTTGTTTTGTTTTTCTTCAGTAGGGCTCTGGAAGATGACAAAACCTGAGAAGAAATGGCTGTGAAATGTATCTAGACAGATAGGGCTTAGATAGTTTCAGTTTCCCTTGTCCCAATACTCTGTGGGTTCCAGCATAGTGTGATAAAGAATAAAGAACCAGCAGACCTGAATGGGCCCTGAGAACAGAAATGAGGGATGACTCAGCACAACCTAAGTGCACCAGTTTCTGAATACTAATTGAAACAATGAAAACCTCAATGGATAGAGGACTGAAAAACAAATATCCTTCTCTACCACATGGTATTATATTGGAACCCCAAAATTTAGATACAACCCCAGGAGAAGGGGAAAAATTCTCAAATTTACTAAGATTAAGTTTCTTCTATGTCAGCAGCATCAGGATTTGAGATATTAAAAATTAAGATTTTTTCATATTTTAAAATGTAAAAGTGCATGCTTCAGTTTGTTGACTAAAATTACTCGGAATCATATTTCTACAAAATTTACTAGAGTACCAGAAAACCAGGCAGAAGGGGCAGAGTTACACAAGGTGAAAACTTTAGAAACTGTTCAGTGACCTGACATGCAACTATAAATATGAAAAGAGGATTCAACCACTAAACCAGGGGAGGTAAATTAGGACTAAAGTCAGTTTATCACCTAGTTTGTTTATTTAGTCTGGATAGTTCTTGCCTTTTTCAATGATACATATGGTGAGAAAACCTATATGAGACCTATGAAAAAATATTGGCAAAGGAAACAACATGAGAGATGTTAAAAGGAATAGCCTAGCTCTGAAAATGAATTCTATCTAGAGAATCCATATGAAAATTTCAGGAAACATCCAGTATTCTCAACAGAACCAAGAAAATATTGTCAATGAAAGAGGAAGATACAATGATAAAGAAGGAACAGGCCACAACAGAAATGCAAGAAATGGAATAAACTAAATAGAAAAATAAATGATGAGGAAAGGGACAATGGATTAGCTAATTAGACTACAAGGGAATTACAGGTTAGAGGAAGGACAAGACAGAATTGATACTTCAAAAGTCAAATTGGAAACATAGGAAACAAACAAATAGAAGGGGAGGAACAAATACTAAAACAATTAGAGAAAAGAACTGAGGACAAGCGTTCAAATAGTAAGTATTGCCCAAACAAAAATCAGCGGCCAAAGATACCATAGAGCTTTTCTGGGCTAAAGAAAGACTGGTATACATAGATTGAAATGGCTTTATGGACAAAATTGTGAATTAGAACAATCAAGAACACACACACACACAGAGCTTGGTATATATATATGGGACTGTGATTACCCCCATTTCACAGATGAGGGAAGTGTGACACAGAAAATTGTTATTAGCCAGGATCCCAAAGTTAGTAAGTAGTGGTACATAACTAAAACACAGGTGTGCCTGATTAAATCTAGTACAGATAAATGCAAAGAATGCTATCTGTATCTAAAAATCTAAATGTACAGGCAAAGAATGAAATAAAAAATAAAATTTAGAAAGGTTTTAATTAATAGCCTATAATGCATTGTGACTGCCAAATAAGCTGACCTTGGAGTTCATTCAAGTTCATAAAAGACATCTACAATTAGACAATGAATAGTCCCTTACACAGATTAAGTTACACAGTAGATTACTTCATACAGATCTGGACTCCATAACAAAGATGTTCAACAGATCAACAAAAATAACAAAAGTACTGGAGAATCTTGAGATGTCTAGGCTAATGAAGACAAGATTCAAAAAGGATAAGAAACCAGCTTTAAAGATCTAAAAAGGTAGCACATAAAAAATGGCTTAGACTTTTTCCATATGCTCTAAGGAGAATTACAATAAAAACAGAGAAACTGTGTAGAAATTTCAGCTCAATATAAAAATAAGAGCCGTCCTTAAATGACTATCTTGAGGTTAGTGAGTTTCCATCACTGAATATATTCAAACGTAAAAAAGACTACCACTTGGTTAGACATGCTATAAAGGAAAGTAAATCAATGGACATGTAAGTAGACTACAAAAGCTTTAAAGTCCTTCCCAACAGCAACTAATTTAGGTTACAAAGGCTACAAAAAAACTTTATGCAATACTTCAAATGACAGGCTAAAGAATCAAAATCTTCTATATATTGCGTGCAATAAACAACCATTTAAAGGGTTTTTTTTTTAAACAATCACAAAAAAAATAAATAGCGTTTTTTAAAGGTACATCTAAGAACAGATTTATTATTTTTTAATTCATTTATTGCCTACTATCTTCAAAGACACTATCTAAAATGTTGACTATCCTGAATCAAGATATGATCCTTTGCCCATAAGCTTGCAGTAAGATGTCTAGCATGCAGTAGGCACTCCATAAATATTTGTTGAAGGAATTCATAAATATATGGTAAACGTATACTAAGGGTACTAAGTGAATGAAGAGGAGCATCTAAATCAGACTGCAAAATTAGGGAACACTTCCCGAGTGGTAATATTTATTCTGAATTTTGAAGGACAAATAGGAGGTAATGAGATGAATGAAAGAGAATCAGCCAATAAAAAAAATATATGCAAAAGCTCAGAAGCATAATCTGTTTAGGGAGTAACAAGTAGTTCTCCATGAACCTGTGTATATGAGGCAGGTGGGGGAACATTTGGCAAGGTGGAGAGCAGTGGCAAATACCATGCTATCCATAAAATTATGGAAAGCCATTGAAGGAATTAGACAGTGACATGATTTCATCTGTATTTTAGAAAAGCATCAAGGACTCTGTTTTCTGGTAATGGCTAAGTAATTCATCCTGCTGCAGACAATTAAAAATATGGAGGACTTTTTTTTAATTCTTAAAAGAATCAAAGGTCTAAAAAGATAATGATGAATCATCAGGCCAAGAATAGATTGAGGATTATAATTCAAAAACACTAAACCAATTTCCAGTGCAAGTCAAGACAAAGTAACCCCATTATAGTCTTTCCCTCCCACTGCTTACAACTAAAAACTGAATGAAATACATAAAGCAACTACTTCAGTACTCTGAAAAGAAAGCAAAGGCAGGTAAATTAGGGAAAAAAGTAAAATCTTGAAGAAGTGACTCATGTGAAGGTAAGTTTCCTGTTTAGTGTTTTTCCTATCTCCCCTCCTAGCATCAGCCAAAGTATAAGGCCCCAGCAAAACTGTAACAGGAAACATGAGCAGCAAAAGGAAATCCTGATTTTTTTTCTTTTTTTCCCCCTCTCATAGCCCTGTCCAAAATGGCCCCTCTAGTGGAGCTGCAGCAGGGACAGACAAAACCCCAAGAGAAACTCTATTTCTAGCAAACGGACAGGGGAAATGGGCCCCTGGTAAGGCTGAGCATGAGGTGGCAATCTTAGAGACAGCTCCAAAAGAGGATTACCTAATTATGTGCTTGAATTGGCACAAGTTCCATGGGAAAAAGAGGAGAATATACATGTATGAGACAGATCTGAAACAAATATAGCAAAGGCTTTGAAAACTGAACTCTAACATAAATCACTATTCACATCCCAGACCTAATCTTGAGTGGAGCATACAAGAAACAGAGCAACAGCAGCAGAGCAATGACTTTGAAAACTGAACTGATATTAGAACCCAGCACACAAAAGGCAAGACAGAATTTGTGATCTGAACCTGAGCTGTCTGCTAAAAAAATAAACAAACAAACATTCTCCTGGGGATTTTAAAAGACCCAGAATCTCACAACATAAGAATTTCAAAATCTCCAAGATATAATCCAAAACTGTTCAACATTCAAAGAACTAGGAAAATGTGACATCATTCTAGGTCTCAAGCAAATAATCAAAGATAATGAAGTACACAAACCCCTAGAATCCACAGAACAGACCAGAAATAGACCCCTTTAATAAACTTTATTGAAACCTTAATAAAACAATGTTTACTATGTTCATGGAAATAAAAAGCTGAACTTAAGAATTTCAGCAAGGACCACTAGTGGTGAGCATAGCATTATATATAGACCTATCAAATCACTATGTTATACACCCAAAACTAAAATAACATTGTTAACTATATGTCAATTTTTAAAAATTTCAGCAACAAACCTGAAAGTCTAAAAAGTGACACTACAGGGGCACCTGGGTGGCTCAGTTGGTTAAGTGTCTGCCTTCAGCTTAGGTCATGATCCCAGGGTCCTGGGATTGAGTCCCACACTGGGCGCCCATCTGCCTCTCCCTCTCCCTCTGCTGATCCCCCTACTCGTGCTTGCTCGCTCTCTCTCACTCTCTCAAATAAATTAAATCTTTAAAAAATAAAAAGTGACACTACAGATATTTTAAAAAATAGCCAATATTTCAGAACCAGAAAAATGCAGTAATAAAAGACCTCAGCTGACGAATTCAAAAACAGACTAGAAAAACGAGAGAGAGAGAGAGAGAAACAGACTAGAAATAGTTAAATAGAGAATTCGTGTACTGGAAGACAGATTAAAAGACATTTTCCTGAATGGTGCACACACACACACAAAAAAAAAGATAAAAAATACACACAAGGCAAGAAATATCAAAGGTACAACACAGTGGCCTCATTGACTTGGAAAGATTAAACGGGCTTTCATCTAAAGGACTTTGCACTTACTATTTCCCAAAATGGCTCCATGGCTCACTCTCTCACTTATTAGGGTCACTAAAATACCTCCCCAATCACCCTATTCCAAAATACTCTCTCCTTAAGCAGTTATCATCATACATACATTTTATTTATTTATGGTCTGCGTCCCTCCACTAGGATGCATACTCCTTAAGAGCAGAAATTGTACACTGCTGTTTTCCTCAGCATTCAGAACATTTCATGACACAAAGTAGGCACTTTAAAAACTGGTGAATGAGGGGCACCTGGGTGGCTCAGTGAGTTAAGTGACTGCCTTCAGCTCAGGTCATGGTTTCCGGGTCCTGGGATCAAGCCCCACCTCAGGCTCCCTGCTCAGTGGGGAGTCTGCTTCTCCCTCTCCCTCTGCCCCTCCCCTGGCTTGCGCTCGCACGTGCTCTCTAATAAATAAAATCTTAAAAAAATAAATAAAAATAAAAACTGGTGGGATGCCTGAGTGGCTCAGTTGGTTCAGCGCCTGCCTTCAGCTCAGGTCATGATCCCAGGGTCCTGGGATCAAGTCCCACATTCGGTTCCTTGCTCAGCAGGGAGCCTGCTTCTCCCTCTGCCTGCCACTCCCCCTGCTTGTGCTCTCTCTCTCTCTGACAAATAAATAAAATCTTTAAAAATAAATAAATAAAAATATAACCTGGTGAATGAGGGGTGCCTGGGTGGCTCAGTTGATTAAGCAAACTTAGCCTCAGGTAGTGATCTCATGGATCATAGGATCAAGCCCCACGTGGGGCTCCATGCTCAGCAAGGAGTCTGCTTGAGGATTCTCTCCCTCTGGACTTCTCTCCCTGTCCCCCACCCATCTCTCAATAAATAAATCAATCTTAAAAAAAAAATGGTGAATGAATAAATAAGAGAAAATTCACAATAGCAAAAGGAAAGACTTAAGGCAAGAATCTAGATGGAGTTTATGTTAATAAATAATAAAGACTTTTTTTTTTTTTTTGAGAGAAAGAAGGGGCAAGTTAAGAGAGAGAGAGTCTTAAGCAGGCTCCACACCCAGCACGAAGCCCAACACGGGGCTCTATCTCACAACCCTGAGATCATGACCTGAGCCACAATCAAGAGTCAGATGTTTAACTGACTAAGCCACACAGGCACCCCTAAAGACTTTCTTAAAAAAAGAAAAACTATATACATGTCTCAAGATATGGTCATTGGTTCATTTAAGAGATCACCTAGGGGCACCTGGGTGGCTCAGTCATTAAGCATCTGCCTTCAGCTCAGGTCATGATCCCAGGGTCCTGGGATCGAGCCCCATATCGGGCTCCCTGCTCAGCAGAGAGCCTGCTTCTCCCTCTCCCACTCCCCTTGCTTGTGTTCCTGCTCTCGCTATCTCTCTCTGTGAAATAAATAAATAAAATCTTTGGGGGGCAAAAAAAAAAAAAAAGAGATCACCTAAAAATTTTGTTAAGATTCTTCAAACCTCTCCCACCATCTGATCTGATTTAGAGAGCATAAACTAAACAGAGAAAAAAAAACTAGCAGCCTTGTCTCCATGGCCCAGTTTACTTTCTGCAAAGCAGTCAATACACGATCCCTCCCAACCCCATCTGTATACTTTTTACCATTCTTTATACCTAGATGGGAAAAGCTAATATTGAAAGTTGAGTAAACAGGATGATTTAATGAAGGAGCTGGTAGTGGTACGCTACATTTTGGTAAGTATTTATAGTTCCAAATGCAAAGTACTATATGCAGGAATCAAAAATAAAAAACTCTAGCAATAGTGCATACTGGAAATAAGAAGAATAGCTAACACTGAGCACTTTGCACTGCTCTAAGCAATTTATATTTATTAATTTAATTCTCGAAACACTAAGAGGCACTTTATTAATCAATAAACAGTGGGTCAGAGATATTATATAACTTATTCAAGGTCAAGTAGACAGCAACTGAAAGTTTGAATTTGAGCATAAGCTGTCTACTCTTAAGCCCAAGCTCGTAAGCAGTAAGCTGTGTGATATTAGAATTTTAGCTAAGAAAAATAAGGGCTATCCTGACAAAGCAGGTAGACATTATTTCCTAATAGATTCTTGGCAAAAACAAAGTAGAGCTAGTGTCAAATTAATGACAAAGATAAAACTGTTATTTTTGAAAATAAGATTTTTATGTTTTTCATCAAAATGAAAAAAATTCCTACAAGTAAAATAAAAATACGCATAAAATGAAAATACTTTCATATATATATGTATATACCATGACCTTAGTAAAATATTTTAAAACCATGTTTCTTTCTTTAGGAGAAAGTTGAAATTTCTATTTAGATTAGAAATAAATATTGTACTATTCGTAAGTACTGTGCCTTCAGCATAGCCCTCTACCAGTATTTTCTATTATGAACATAGCTATATATCAATTCAATGTGCTAGTTGTTCCAGACAGAAGAGAAAGTTAGTCTCAAGATCACATTTTAACTGAAATAAGAACTACAAATGTCATGTCAAGGGATGTATCTTTTGAAATATATTATCTTTCAAAAAACTTTGAGCTTTCAAAGCTCAAAGAACTGAGAATCAAATTACTACTTATGCAAAGAAAATGAATGAGGCACATATAACTTGTTCAAATCAAAACTGGTTCCAAAAAGTGAAAAAACAATTTCTTCCTTTCTCCACCCCCACCATTACAATAATAATAAATTGGTAAAAATCACATAAAACAAGAAATATATTTACATTTCTTTGTCTTTTCTGCAGATCTGGCACAGGTTTCCTTGAGTAAATTACATAAATGCCTTGTAGCATTATTCCTGAAAGAAAGCAAAGAGTCTCCCTAAGTGTAATCTGATCTCAAAGCAAAGTCATATGTAAAAGTTATGAAACATTGTTACAATTTTTAAAGAAATTCTTATATTTTAATATATAGATCCCATTACTCATAAATTATGTGAAAAAAAATGGGTTGACTGTACTATTAGCCAAGATGATTTAGTAACTTCCTCCCTTTAAAAGGATAGTTCCTGTTATTAACAAGTTTCTATCCACGTAGTTAACAATAACATTTCAGTAAATAGTTCCATATTTTGCCTAAGGGGAAAAAAAATAAGAAAGGAGGGTTTGGCTTTTCATTTACTAATTACCCCAGCAATATTCTGTCTTACCCTCAAAACATTAAACAGTTAATTTTCTGACTAGCCTTTCATTACATGCATAAGATGACCTCTGATCATCTCAACAGATGCAGATAAAGCAATTTAAAAAATTCAGTATCCATTTATGATAAAAACTCTCAACAAAGTGTGTATAAAGGGAATGTACCTCAACATAATAAAGGCCATATATGACAAGTCCACAGCTAACCTCATACTCAACAGTAAAAAGTAAGAAAGCTGAAAGCTTTTCCTCTAAGATCAGGAACAAGACAAGAATGCCCACTCTCACCACTTTTATTCAACATAGTATTGGAAGGCTTAGAGCAATTAGGAAAGAAAATAAATAAAGGTATCCAAATTGGAAAGGAAGAAGTAAAACTCTATTTGCAGATGACATATTATATATAGAAAACCCTAAAGACTCCACCAGAAACTATTAGAACTAATAAAACAGATTCAGTAAAGTTTGAATAAAAAAAAATCAATACACAAAAATCAGTTGCATTTCTGTACACTAATAATGAACCATCTGAAGGAGAAATTAAGAAAACATCCCCATTTACAATTGCACCAAAAAGAATCAAATTCCTAGGATTAAATTTAACCAAGGAGGTGAAAGACCTGTACACTAAAAACTATAAGACATTAATGAAAGAAACTGAAGACCCAAATAAATAGAAAGATATTCCATGCTCATGGATTAGAAGAATAGTTAAAATGTCCACACTACCTAAATGGGTCCTGATACCAATTTCAATGTGGGGAGGGGGATTCCCTACACCAACAAGCAATTCTTGGGACACCAGCAAGGTGTCCCATAATTCAATTCAATTATGACACTATCTACCTGGAGATAGCCTCAGATTCTACAGGATAAGTGTTCAGTCCTACACAACCACTGTCCCCCTAGCCCCACTTAAGATACCAGTCACAAGTCCAGGTTTCACCTGCACTTCTGTCCAACTGGCTATAAATCAAAAGTTCCCATGACTCACTCCTTAGTTTTCAGACACCAGTCACAAGTTCAGATTGTTACCTGAATCTCTGACAGACTGCCTATAATCTGAGGTTCCTTGGGTTTGATTAATTTGCTGGAGCAGCTCACTGAACTCAAAGAAACAATATACTTGTTAGATTACTAGTTTATTATAAAAGGATATAACTCAGGAACATTCAGATAGAAGAGATGCACAGGGCAAGGCATGGGAAAAGAGTGTGGAGCTTCTATGCTCTTTGAGCTCACCACTCTCCCCAAATCTCTTCTCCAAGCTGGAAGCTTTCCAAACCTTGTCCTCTTGGGTTTTTATGGAGGCTTAGTTACATAATTGTGATTGATTAAATCATTGGCCATTGATGACTGATTCAACCTCCAGACCATCTCCACGCCAGAAGGGGGGGGGTGGTGAAAGTTCCACCCATCTGATCACATGGTTACTTCTCTTGGCAACTAGCCCCATCTTTATGTGGGATCCAAAAGTCACCTCATTAACATAACAAGAGATACCTTTGTCACTCTCAGCACTTAGGATATTCCAAGGATTTTGGAAACTATGAATGAGGAATAGTAGATGAAGATCAAATATATACAAGAAATACATATTTGGTCATCTGAATGACCAAAAATATACATTTTTTCTTATGTATATATTTTTATATATATATATATAAATATATCACACTACCCAAAACAATTTAGAGAGTCAATGCAATCCTAACCAAATTTCCAACTGCATTTTTCAGAAATAGAACAAACCTAAAATTTGTATATAATTACCAAAGAGCCAAAGCAAACTTGAAAAAGAAGAAAAGAGCTGGAAGAATCACACTTCCTGATTTCAAACTATATGACAAAATTATAATAATCAAAATAGTATGGGAGGTGGATGGAAGGTTAGGTTTTTTATATTTTTTTAAGATTTTATTTATTCATTTTTTTGAAAGGGGAGAGGGGCAGAGGGAGAAGGAGAAAAAAATCCCAAGCAGACTCCTTATGGAGCACAGAGCCCAACACAGGGCCGATACTACAACCCCAAACGAGATCATGACCTGAGCTGAAATCAAGAGTCAGAGTTTCAACCAACTGAGCCACCCAGGCACCCTGGGAGGTTAGATTAAATAGGTGATAGGGATTAAGGAGTGCAGTTATTGTGATGAGCACCAGGTATTATATGGAAGTGTTGAATCATTATATTGTATACCTAAAACTAATTATTATACCGTATGTTAACTGGAATTTAAATAAAAACTTAAAAAAAAAGTATGGTATTAGCATAAAAACAGACACATAGGAGTGCCTGTGTGGTTCAGTAGGTAAAGCATCTGAATCTTGATTTTGGCTCAGGTCGTGACCTCAGGGCTGTGGGACTGAGCCCTGCATCAGGCCCCACGTTCAGTGCAGAGTCTGCTTGTCCCTCTCCCTCTGCTTCTCCCCCCACTCACTCACTCTTCTAATAATAAAATCTTAAAAAAAAAAAACAGACACATAAATCAACAAAACAGAGAGCCCAAAAATAAAGCCATGCATATATGGTCATATAAAATGAAAAACACAAGATACAACATGTGTTGGCAAGGATGTGAAAAAAGAGGAATCCTCCTACGCTATGGAAATGCAAACTGGTGCAGCCACTGTGGAATACAGTATGGAAGTTGCTCAAAAAATTAAAAATAGAACTATCCTATGACCCAGTTTACCCAAAGAATATGAAAACACTAATTTGAAGGGATATATGCACGCCTATTGCAGCATTATATACAATAGCCAAATTATGGAAGCAGCCCAAGTGTGGGATAGATGAATGGATAAAGAAGATGTGGTGTATGTGTGTGTATATATGTATATGTGTGTGTATATATATATATGTATATATATATCACTACCCAAAACAATTTACAGAGTCAATGCAATACAATATATACATATATGTACACACACACACACACACACACACACACACACGATGGAATATTATTCAGCCATAAAAAAGAATGAAATTTTGCCATTTGCAACCATTTGCAACATGGATGGATCTAGAGGGTATAATGTTAAGTGAAAAAAGCCAGTCAGAGAAAGCGTGGTTTGGTTTGATTTCAAAACCTAAGACTGTTCTCTAGTACAGAGCAGTAGTTCGCAAAATATGATCCTTGAACCAGCAACATCCGTATCACTTGTTAAAAGCTCAAATTCTGAAGTCCTACTCCACTGAATCAGAAAATGCTGGTAGGGGGCAGAGGACAACAATATATGTTTTAACAAGCTCTGCAGTTAATTCCAATGCTTGCTAAAACTTAAGAACCACTGGTCTAGAGAGGGACTTTTTTGTTACTGGTTTTGTAAAAATCAAAACAAGTGACCATAAATCTAATTCTTCAATTACAATTTGAAAAACAACTTCAGCCTTTTCCTGTTAATTTATGGTGAGGGGTAGAGGACAAAAGTGCCTTTAGCAGTATGTTCCCTAAACCACAAAGACCCTTTGAACAATACAACCTGACATAAAACCAGCCATATACTCCATATACAAGCAATCATCCAATCAAAAAAATATTTATTCAAGTCTACTATGTTCTCACAATGTCTCAATTTTAGAATTCTTAAAACTCTTCACTGGCTTCCAAATGGCCATCTGCAGCAATTTTCAAACTTTTTTTTCCCTAGAACCAAAATCCTTTTTCAAAATGAAATCTCAACTGGATACACAAGATTTTAAAGTATACTTAAAGCTGTTCTTGTTGGAGGGAGCCATAGCTATAACCACTCAGTCTTTCTTCAGCCCACCCCTCTGCAACCCCTATCCCTCCACCTCCACTTCAACATAAAAATCAAAACTCCTTAGCATGTCATGAAATGCTAGAGTAGCAACCTCTAATTCTCCTCCTGGCTAACTCCTATTCATCCTTCAGACATCCTCACCTTTAGAAAGCCTTCTCTGACAACAACCACCATCATATGCATGCTACAGGGCTTGACAGGTTTAATTCATCAAATTATTTAAACAAATCCCAGCTAGGAGTCTAACAAAAATCAAATGTTGCTTTTTAAGGGTATTTCTGAAAATATGTAATTGTAGATGCTTCAGGTTTGACTGCTAAAATTTGAAAATTGAGACTATTATTACATCTAATGGTGGAAATCAGATCATATTTAAGGTCCTGCTCCATTCAAAAAAAAATGCCTCCAAAATTATCTAAATTATATCAAAACTCTTTTCCTGCTCGAAAATGTCAATAAACCAAAGTGTCCATCCCCTCTCAAACTTCTATTACAGGCCAGGCATATGGTTTTCAAATACCCAGTCTCTTTCAAATCTATATCCTTCTTAGAAAGTCATGATCAGTGAATGAGCTGGTCCTGAGCAACTTTATATTAAATCTGTCATCCAATAATCAAGTCACTCTACCTTAACTTTGTTTCTCACCTATATTTTGACAAAGCTCTTACCTAATGTTAGGTTCCTTCAGACGACAATTGATAATTCAGTATTTGAGGCCAAAACGGACACACAACTGAAACTACTTAAAATAGAAGGAAATCATGCCCAAAATAAATGCACCCCCTCTCACCTCAAAAAAATGGCATAAATTCTATATGTCACACTACACTACCTTAAACTATACTATGTCACTAAACAGTCACTATTAACAAAAATTCAACTGTTCATCAGTGGAGGCAACAGCAATCTTAAGAAAGCTCACAAGCTATCAAATACTGGTATTAGGGCTACAGTAGGCTTTAGATGCCCTATAAGATACTATAGAAACAATCATATACCCATACAAAAGTGACCATAAGTACCAAATATACAATAGGCACACGATGTTAGGAACTTTCTCTTCCTTCTCCCTTCTCCCTAATAACCAAACCTCAATTAGGCAGGGAAAAAATTGAGGTTTAGCATTTAAATTTTATCTGGGAAGTCATAGGTTGTCTTTTTTTTTAATTAAGTAATCTCTAACCCCAATATTAGGCTCAAACTCACCACCCGGAGATTAAGAGTCACATGCTCTTCCAACTAAGCCAGCCAGGCACCACCACAGGTTGTCTTTCAATTAGACTAAAACAATCTGTTTTAGGAGCCTTTTTCATTTATCAACAACTTCACTGACAAAGTGATAGGTCTTCTAAAGCCATGATGTTTAACTTAAACATGTAGGAATAAATAAATTTTGCACTCTTCAGGGACCCATACATTACATTCTAACTATTCAATATTTACTTGGCAGATGAAATAAACAACTACATTTTTCTATTAAATTCTACATGATATAATCTAAATGAGGTAATAAGGGTATAAAATAAGGCTTAGCTATTGCCTAGAACAAAGGAAAGGAAAGGCTAAAGATTACACTAAAATTTTAAGCTAACATTAATGGAAGAATCATTAGGCCACTGACAAAAACAGGAATTTGAGAGTAAGAATTAGCTTGTAACTAAATTGAGCACTATTTTACAAATGCTGCACCTAAAATGTTGCAACAAACAGAAAGGTAGACAATATACAAAGGCAGTTGTAGATACAGGATTTTTTATCAGATACCTACTGATACCAAATAATGGTTTTTCTCCTGCCTGACATTTTAAAAAGTGAGAAATTGGGGCGCCTGGGTGGCTCAGTTGGTTAAGCAGCTGCCTTCGGCTCAGGTCATAATCCCAGGGTCCTGGGATGGAGCCCATCGGGCTCCCTGCTCGGTGGGGAGCCTGATTCTCCCTCTCCCTCTGCCTGCCTCTCTGCCTACTTGTTCTCTCTCTGTATCTCTCTGCCAAATAAACAAAATTTTAAAAAAATAATAAAATAAAATAAAAAGTGAGAAATTATTAGTCAGTGACCACTGTTTGCCAAATACAAGAATGTAAAATAAGTATTTCTTCCTTCTTCCACAGTACCCAGGTAGAATTCTATATATAAGTTAATATTACATAACAGAATATTAAGTTCAATAAATTTCTGGAAATCATTTTAATAAATCTGGAATAAATTTAGAAAGAACAAATTCATTAAATTATTACTTACTCTTTTATTAAATCTTTATTTTCTTGAATTCCTTCTTCTAATTTCAAACTTACTTTTTCATTTTCAAACTAATTTACAAAACAAAAAGAACAGTTCATCACATTTTGCTTAGCAAAATAAACAGAGTACAATCATTAAGCAGCATTTCTTTGCTAACGACTAAGAAGTATAAGAATTCTTTGCACATAAAAAACTTTTGTGTCACAGCTTATGGATTTCCCATAAAAATATGGATCTCACTTTCATAGATCTAAAATCAAGTTTGCTGAATCATATCCAAAAAGTATCCAACAATATTTTAACGCAATATTATCTTCCCTAAACATTTTTAAATGTTTTATCTTTGTCCTAACCCAATGTTTCATTTTCTCAACATTTTTCTTTCACTCGGCCACAAAACTGAAGCTAAATAGTTCCAAATATAAAATCTATAAATGTCATATTCCAATAAGAAACATTTATATTAAACAAATCATCATCAGTAATAGGAATAAAAATTTAAAGTTTATAATCAGAATCATTAAATCAATCTTTATCTAAAGTAATTTCCCTAATCATTTACATTAAGCTTTGTGCAACTTGTCCTCTGTGCTCATCCTAAAGTTGAAACACAGTATCAGTAAAAATTCAAAAACCACTGTCCTTAAAATCCACACCACTGAAATACTCTATTTTAAAAGTATTATGATAAAATCTACTACACTACATTTTCAATTCCAAATCTCATTATACCTGTAGTTCCTGAATGGCTTTCCGCTGTGCTTCAATTATCTTTCTATTTTCTTGCAACTTATTTTCTTTCTGCTTCAATTCAGATTCTACGCTCACTTTCCACTTCTTGATCTTTTCAGCCTCCTTATACAGTTTTGAATATAGTCTGCTCATTGGCTCTGAATTCTGTTAAGATAAATAGGTTTCAAAGAGTGGTTACATTAAAATTTTGAACAATTAAAAACTACAGCTGCCTATTTAAAATATCTATGAGTAATATAGTATCTTAATAGTTGAGAACAAGTCTCTCCTCAATTTATGCCCTAATAGCATTCTGAAAACTACATTAACTCTTTAAAAGTTATTAGCAGTATTAGCTACTTCACTAAAGTTACTGGTCACTTGACCAGTTACACCCTACTGAATAAAATCTAATACCTTCAAAATATACCTAACCCAGATATTGGAAATAGTTTAGTCAATGAGAGAATCTGGCTGGTTAAAAGCTAAAATAAGTCACTCTACATGATATCTATAAATTTTTACAATGGTCTTGAAACATTTTGGTTATACAGTGTGAAGATTACCTAAAGGACATGAATTTTAAAATATAATGACAAAAAATCGTTAACACAAGATCTACCTTTCATTTATTCTAAAGTTTTATTTAGCTTTTACTTGGATTTCCTGCATTATCCATTTCAACATTATAAGGTAAATGCCAGTTTATATTTTTTTAAAATCACAGATTTCTGCTTGCTGATAGCTCTTTGTTATCAAAATACATGAGTTAAGTTCCATATTTTTAAATTCTGTGACACATTTATAATCACAGCAACAGACATACAGCACTTTATCAAGCCATGGAATTTTTTTTTTTTTTTTTTTTAAGTAGACTCATGCCCAAAATGGGTCTTGAACTCAAGAGTCTCACGCTCTACCAACTGAGCCAGCCAGGTGCCCTAGAATTTCTCTCTGTTTTGTTTTGTTTTTTGGGAGAGAGAGAGTGCGCAAGTGAGCACAAGGTGGGGGGGGCAGAGGGAGAAGCAGAATCCCCACTGAGCAGGGAGCCTGATGCGATGTAAGGCTCCATCCCAGGACCCTGAGATCATGACCTGAGCCAAAGGCAGACCCTTAACTGACTGAGCCACCCAGGCGTGCCTCTTTTTGTTTTCAAGACATCTACGTGCCATAAGTAAGAATGATTTTTTATAACCAAAATAAAAAGTACCGCAAGTTCTATAAATTCTTTAGACAGCAAATGAGCCAAACAATCATACTTATTAATTAAAGGATTGTTTGTAAAATAGTGGTTTGAGTCTCAGCCTTTTCACATATTGTATCCACATCCCCTCTTCTATTCTTGCTCTCTGTGGTTCAAAATTAAATTGCCCCGAAAGAATGGATGCTTGCCTAACCCAGGAAAATGCAGAAGCCTAGTGTTTCAGCAACTTTAAAAGAAAAACAAAGGGGGAAAAATGGTTTTAAAGACTAGAACTTGGGCACCTGGGTGGCTCAGTCGTTAAGCGATCCCAGGGTTCTGGGATCAAGCCCCACATCAGCCCCACATGCTTCTCCCTCTCCCTCTGCTGCTCCCCCTGCTGTGTTCTCTCTGTCAAATAATAAATAAAATCTTCTTAAAAAATAAAAGATAAAGGATAGAACTTAAAACATTAACCAATTTTAATCCTTTAGAAGCTTCAAAAAGGAAGAGATAAACAAACAACAATAAATGATACTCCAATTACAAGAAATTTAATATAGATGGGAAATCTTCTGACCTCAAAATCAGAGTCTTTTAGTCCTTCCTGGTAGTGACAACTGTCAGAATTATCAACCTTAAAAAAAAAATGCATGTTTCCTGTAAGAAAATATTTCTGATAAGAGTTTCCAAATAGTAGCAATTAAGTACTGACGACTAATAATCCAACAACTAAAGAATTTTTTTCCTTTCTCAAACAAGCAACTCAATACCTAAACAGATTATATCTATGTACCCTATACTTAACTGACCTGTTCAAGCATGGGCAAAAATTTAACTTTTTGTAAGGCAGGATCTGCAAGATAAAAGACAACTGGTATTAAATATGCCAACATCTTATTTTTTATATTAAGTATTATATCTAACTTTAATGGCTCTCAATATAATACTTATATTTTCAATATCTAGCAATGTGTATGTAAAAAATACTTCTATATGTAGTGACATATTGCTTTTCTAGTCTCTTACCTGAATCAATGTTTTCCCCATTTTTGGAGAGATTAGTCATTGCAAATGGAAAATTAAAATCATCTTCAATATATTTGTTGAAACTCTAGAAACACAAAGAAGTTCTTAAACATACTGTTCCAAACAACTCTGATAACTAGCAGTGTAATATGTAATTATACATGTAATATGCATCTGCTTAAAGAAGTGACTTCAATTGTAAATCCTTCAAGGTATATATAATATTTAAAATATCAAGTGGTTTTGTTATGTAAAAAAGCAAAAAATATATGCTTTGTAAGTATTCAAGAAAAATAGTAATTTTAATTAGTAGCTTAATATATTAGTTTTCAATTTCATTATGATCTTTCCCTTGATAAAATTGAGAGTTGTCGTCACTGAATAGCATTTTAATATTATACTCTTAGCTATACAGACCATAGGAATTTTTCTACAGCATGTAAAATTGAAATATTCATTGCTTCATTCCATCTCCAATATAAACTTCCACAGAGAAATTTTAAACATAATTTATCAATAAAAGCTGTTTAACCTAAGAAACTTAGTAGAATTCCTCCTTTCTGATAAGAACTGTTATATAAGTGAATTTCCCTTTTTATCCTGGCAACCAGAAGGCTCAAAGCCAAATTTTCAGCTTAGTCAGACACTAATTTTTGCCAGTATAGTAACATATTTGTCCAAATTTTCTTATTTTTTCCTTGACCCTAATGTTCTCTTAGTATGTTTTTGTATCTTGCTATTTCATTGTATATGTCTTACAAATTGCCTCAAGTCATTTAAGGACAGAGGGAGGATTCAAATAAGCAGGACTCATTATGTATCCAGAGTTCTACAGAGGCGGTGATTATTTTTTTAAATGAATGATGCTCACAAACATTAAGTATGCTCATTATTCATTCGAAGCAATACTATTCAAAATTCCTGGGCAATAAAAATCCTGGAAGAAAGCACAGACAGTAATTTCTCTGACATCGGCCATAGCCACATTTTTCTAGATAGGTCTCCTGAGTCAAGGGAAACAAAAGCAAAAATGACCTATTGGGACTTCCTCAAGATAAAAAGCTTCTGCACAATCAACAAAACTAAAAACAACCCACTGAATGAGAGAAGATACTTGCAAAGGACATATCCAATAAAGGGTTAGTATCCAAAATATATGAAGAATTTATAAAATTCAACACCCAAAACACAAATAATGCAAGTGAAAAATGAGAATAGACATTTCTCCAAAGAAGACATCCAGATGGCCAACACACACATGAAAAGATGCTCAACATCATTCATCATCAGGGAAATGCAAATTAAAACCACAGTGAGATATCACCTCACACCTGTCAGAATGGCTAAAATGAAAAACACAAGAAACAACAAAGTATTGACAAGGATGTGGAGAAAAAGGATCTCTCATGAACTGCTGGTGGGAATGCAAACTGGTGCAGCCACTCTGGAAAACAGTATGGAGTTCCTGAAAAAATTAAAAATTTAAGAAAAAGTTAAAAACAGAACTCCCCTATGACCCAGCAACTCCACTACTGGGTATTTACCCAAAGATTATGAAAACACTAATTTGAAAAGATGTATGACTCCTGTGTTTATTGTAGCATTATTTACAATAGTCAAATTATGGAAGCAGCCCAAGTGTCCATCGACTGATGTATGGTTATAGGAGATGAGGTGTATATATACAATGGAATATTACTCACCCATTAAAAAAATGAAATCTTGCCATTTGCAATGACATGGATGGAACTAGAGTGCATTATCCTAAGTAAAATTAGTCAGAAAAAGACAAATACCATATGATTTCACTCCTATGTGAAATTTAAGAAACAAAACAAAAAAAGAAATAAAAAACAATCATGGGGTGGGGAGACAAACCAAGAAACATACTCTTAACTATAGAGAACTAACTGCTGGTTACCAAAGGGGAGAAGGGTGGGTGAAATAGGTGGGGGTTAAGGAGGGCCCTTCTCGTGGTAAAGCACTGGGTGATGTATGGAAGTATTAAATCACTATATTGTACACCTGTAGCTAATATAACACTGTTGAGTAAATTGGATTTAAAATTTTTTTAAATTTTAAATAAATTTGTTTAAAATTCTTGGGTAAACCAGGCCACATTTGCTGGAAAAAAAAATTATAAAATAACACCAGTAAGAAAGTACATGGTGCCTCCTTACCTGAAGTTAATAGTCAAATCAAGATTCAAATGCAAATTTACCTTGAAGAAATTAGAATCTCCTCCCAAACTCTGAGGTTTCACTGCAGATACTTGACTGCTACTTAATCTTGGTGGTACAAACAATTTAAAAGGCTTTTGCTTTTCCATTTTCTCTCTTCCAGTTGTAATTATCTATTGCCCCAGAAGGCAGGGGGGGAAAAAGTGTTTTTACATTGTTTCATTAATACACTCTTTATGCTTTATTTTAAAAGGCGATGTCTGTATAACAAATGCTATGTAAAGGAGCAGGAGTAACCTTTGCTACACTGTTGAGTCTGCAGCGTCACATCACTGGGCGGTCAAAGTATAAACACCCCGCAGTTGTTCCCACCACCTACCACCACCAATGGCCACGCTGGCGACCTAGACAAGCCAGAAACCCCGAGGTATCATCACTGTGACAGCCCGAAAAGAAAGCTCTACCTCCACCAGCCCTGGTAAATTGCATCACCCAGCCGTGAGAACTACTGTAAGTTCTTAGAGGGCTACCCGCTGCCGAGGAGGTGCTGGGGGGGGTGGGGGTAGAGTGAGGCCGCTGGCCAAGTGCTGCAGGTGCGGAATCAAATCAAATCATCGCCCAGCTCCGGGTTCCGTCGTCAAGAAAGGAACTCAGTACACCTGCACTTACCTTTCAAGATTCAGAGGGAAACCACGGACTCGGTGCCCACGCGAACTGCTACCTGCTGTCTATTAGGACAGCAAAAAGAATCAATTAGAGCTTCTGCCTCCGAACCTCAGAAAAGGCGGGAATCGCTCCCCTCAGCGGCCAGCCAGGAAGGGGAGGGTGCACGACTGTTTAACGGCTAAATAACGGTCAGCCGCGAGAGTTTGCCCGCCTCCCGATTCTCGCGAGATTTTCCTTTACGTTGGTAACAATTCGTCGCGGGATTCTGTTTCTCCTCAGCGTAGACCTTCTTTAAGCTTCTGCTATTGTCAGAGAATGCAAGGAAAACTAGCAAGTGCTGTGATAGATCGGAGTGGAGAGTGAAAAATCCATTTCTGTCGTCCAAGAGTTCAGTCTTAGGGAAGAAACAGATGGGCAGATAATTATAGCCAGGTGTAATCATTTATAGGTGGTAATTTTGAAAGGGTGGTTAGGACACAGGGAAAGCGGCGCTTGCTATGGCCTGGGGAGTCAGGAGAGGCTACACAGAGGTGTTAGGTTTCTCTTAACGGCTTCCCTCGAGAATAAGAGAGTGACTAGAGAGAGAGAGTGGGCTACATAGTCAATGGGGAAAGAGAATTCCTGACTGAGGGAAGGTAGGCGGAGGCCCTGTGGCTGTGAGCGAGATTAGTACAAGAGAGAGTGAGTCCAAGTAGTGTGGCGTAGGTGTATTAAGGACAGGTGGGAAAACAGCAAGAGATAAGACTGCAGATTCGGCAGATATGAGGCCTTCCAAAGGCTTTTGGATTTTAGCCTTTATGGATGGGGATCTTGAAGAGTTCTGAGTAGAAAGGGAAGCAAGATCAAGTTCAGAAGAAAATCTGTCGTTATGAAAATTGGCTTAGGCGGGAATATCGGACTGGAGTTGGGAGACAGTTTTAATAGGCTGGGTAAGGTGTGAGGAGCCGAGCCGTGACAGTGGCAATGGAGAGGAAGAGAGATCAAACGTAAAAGATATTTAGGAAGTAAAATTAATAGGATTTGATGGCTTTTTTTTTTTTAATAGTAAGCTGTTTAAGAAGTCTCACTACTTGGCTTCAAGCTGGGGCGAGAAAATACAATAAATATTGTGGTACTAAGTACCTAGGTTTGAGCAATAAGATAACGAGTTCCATTTTGAACACATTTGACTTTGTTTTCAAACTTCTCCAGGTACTATAATTGTTTTCCAAAGGGCTTAAGTAATCTTTTTAAATAACCAATTTTGTATAAATTTAACCTATGAGACATCATAGTTTCTGCTAAAATTTAAAAATTTTTGATCCAGGTTAAGTCCTTCATTTTACATTTTAAGGAAACAGTCTAGTTACCCTAAAAAAGACAAAATAGTCCCTCCAAGAGATGATTCCAGGTTTATGCCCAAGATGTGCCATGGGGGCAATAATTAATAAATTTAAATAAGATCTTCTTGAAGTTGAAGATATAAATTCAATATTCCAGTTTTTTTGAATTTTATAACTAAAAAAAATTGAACTACAGTCTTTTTTTCTTTCTTGAAAACCAAAATGCTACTTCTCCTAGTATTAAAACTTAAATTCACAGTATTTTATTTACTTACACCCAGTCTTTCAAAAAAATAGTGCCACCATAGAATTTCTCAATTTCATGCATTTCACATGAAATTTATTCTTACGAAATAGCCTTCCTATCCTTACAAGGATTAAAATATTTGTGGAAAGATTTCAGTTTTTAAGAACTTCATTTTTTCTACAAAAGGCATATTGACAAAAATGTCAAAATATTGTCTACCATTATAAGCAGTAAATTGTGCTAAATTTCCCAATGTATGTTAAAACATTTTAATGATTTGTCATTTTAAGTTTTTTCAATATCTTGCCATCACAGATTTTTAAAATGTGGACTTAAAAAGATTTCTTTTTTAAAAACATTAAGAAAAGGTAAGAGTTGAACAAAGTTTTGTTCCTCTTTAATAATTCATAAAATGCTATAACAGGAATAAATTTAAAATGTTCTTTATCCATCAATCTGGCCTAATTAATGAGGTTCACAAACTACCTTTATTCTGATTACAATTGTTTCCACCAGATAGCCTTTCTCATGTCTATAATGTATATTTTCATTCCATTTTTCTACTAAAGGAAAAAAGTAGAGTTTCTTCAGATAAGAACTCTATTTAGCATTATTCCCTTTTGAAGGAACCATGCAGTAACAATAGTCATTGCTTCTTTTGAGTCAAATCTTGAAAAGAATCCTAGATGTCCCTCTAGTGGTTCATCCTATATTCCACAAAATTTGATGAGCACTGATGATGTCCATTTTATGGTGATATATTGGTAACCTAGCAATCCTGTTTGTTTTTCAAATCAGTCATCCTATGATGATAGAGTCAACAGTCTAGAATTAGAAAGTTTTAAGGCAAACCACAACAACATTCTAAATTTCAACAATGTGAATACAAATTCCATTTCTCTGAGAGTAAACTAGCCAATTTGGGGTCCTTGGCTTTCCAAGTGCTAAGTATTTCTGAGTAGTTGTGATTCAGTGTTCTCAGTTCAGTGAGCCTCCCTATGAGACGAGCAAAATGCTGTGGGTCTTCTGGATGATAAATTTTTGAATATTTGTACAAAATTTGTAAAATCGGTTCTTGTATATTTTCCACATGTTGCTTATTTTTAAGGTATGGACGATCTGAAAAACATCATCATATATATCTTAATGAATACTGGAAAGTAGTAGAAGATAATGAATTAATTTAAAACAATACAGTTTGTAGATAATAAAAATAGCAAATATTTTCCGAACCCTTAATATATGCAAGATATTATGCTAAGTAAATTACTTCATGCAATATCTTATTTAATCTTCATAGTACTCTATGAGGTAGAGAAGTAAAGTCAAATAGGAAGAGAAGGGTGAGTAAGTGGTTGTAAGAATATAAGAGCAAGTTTCAAGCTTACTTAAAACTTAAAAAGATTAATTTCCTCAAGATCAACAGTAAGGAAAAGGCAAGTTTCTTAAGTACCTAGTTATAAAATATAAGAACCAACCAAGAATTTCTTAATGGTTAGGCAGCAATGATTTATCCAGGCATTGTGGTGGAGATACAGCAGCGAACATAACAGACCCAGTTTCCTGCCCTCTTTAAGCTTATATCCTGAGTTTGGGAGGAGTGGTGAGAAAAGAGATATATACACATTTTAAATAAAAATATAATATGACAATGATAAGTATTATAGAGAAAAACAGAGAAAGGAATAAGAATTTAGGGTGGAAGGGCAGAAGCTATTTTTTAAAAGGATAATCAGAGGTAAGATGACATTTAACAGAGATCTAAGATGAAGGAGGGAGGCATGTAACTACCTGGAGAAAGAGCTTTCCAAGCATATTTGTCAAATACAACACTACCTGTGGAAGGAGCCAGCTTGACATTTTCAAGTTACATATGTATCAAAAGTAATGTGGCTGTGGTGGTGTGAGCAAAAGGGATAGTAGTAGGCAATAATAGAGAGAATTTGGCTTTAATCTGTGTAGAACAGGAAACCATGAAGGGGTTATGAGCAGAGAAATGAAATGATCTAGCTTACATTTCAAAAGAATAACTCTGGCTAATATGTAGAGAATAGACTCCAGGGAGGCAAGGGCAGAAACAGGAAAGCAAAAAAGGATACCAGTTTGAATTAGGGTGGCAGGGACAGAGACAGTAAGAAGTGGTTGTGGAAAGAGCCAAGATGTCCATCGACAGATGAATGGATAAAGAAGATGTGGTATATATACACAATGGAATATTATGCGGCCATCAAAAGGAATGAGATCTTGCCATTTGCAATGACGTGGATGGAACTAGAGGGTGCTATGCTGAGTGAAATAAGTCAATCAGAGAAAGACATGTATCATATGACCTCACTGATATGAGGAATTCTTAATCTCAGGAAACAAACTGAGGGTTGCTGGAGTGGTGGGGGGTGGGAGGGATGGGGTGGCTGGGTGATAGACATTGGGGAGGGTATGTGCTATGGTGAGCGCTGTGAATTGTGCAAGACTGTTGAATCACAGATCTGTACTTCTGAAACAAATAATGCAATATATGTTAAGAAAAAGAAAAAAGAAGAAGATAGCAGGAGGAGAAGAATGAAGGGGGGGAAATCAGAGGGGGAGACAAACCATGAGAGATGATGGACTCTGAAAAACAAACTGAGGGTTCTAGAGGGGAGGGCTGTGGGGGGATGGGTTAGCCTGGTGATGGGTATTAAAGAGGGCACGTTCTGCATAAAAAAAAGAAGTGGTTGAGTTCTGGATATATTTTGAGGCTAGAGCCAACAGGAAGTGTTGCCTATTTGATAGGGTATAAGAGAAAAAAAGTAGTGAAGGATGACTTCACAAATTTTGGCTTGTGTAACTTGAAGGATGGAGATGCCGTTTAGTAAACATGGAGGAAGAATATAGGAGGATCAAGGGAGAGATCAGGAGTTCACCTTGGGACAGGTTACATTTGACATACCTACTACAAGTTGAAATCTTGAGTAGGCTATTTAGTGGAGCTTAGGGGAGCAGTCCAAGTTGGTATATAACTTTGGGATTTGTCAACATGTAGATGGTGTTTAAAGCCATGAGAGAGGATGAGATTTCAAAGGAAGTAAGTGCAGAAGAAAAGAGAACTGAGCCCTAGGTCACTCTTAACATTTATCAGTGTGGGAGATGAGGAGGAATTAACAAAGGAGACGGAAATCTCAGCCACTGAGGAGGAAAATCAAGAAAGTGTGATGTCCTGGAAATCAAGTGGGGGGAAAGAGTGTTTACAAGGAGGGAGTGATCAACAGAAGCCAAGTGATGAAAGTTTTCCAAGAGAGAAGGAGTGATCTGCTCTGCCAGATGAAGCTGATGGGTCAAGTACAATGAGGACTAAGAACTGAAAACTGGAACCAGCAATGCCAGATTACTGAAGATCTTTGACAAATTATGGTAGAATGGAAAGAAGGGGACAAACTCTGACTGCAGGAGTAAATGAGATGAGATAAATGAAGGAAGGAGTACAGACAAAAAAAATTTTTTTCTGTAGAGTAGAACAGAGAAATGGGAAAATAGCTGAAAGGGATTAGAGGTCAAGAAGGCTTTTTTTTAAGATGCAAGAAATTACAGCATGTTCATAAGCTGAAGAGAATTCTCTCAAAGAGAAAATTTTGACAAAATAAAATTGTTAACATTTGGCATCAGTGAATAATATAATAACCACAGACATCATGATTTGATTGCCAATCTTAATCCAAATATTTTTCTCCTGAATGGTTTTTACCTGAAAAAAACACAGTTGTTGCTGCAAGCAGAGCATATTCAGTATTAGTAATATTAAGTTCACTCATTCTTCTGTAGAAGTAAAACAATGTGGTAATAAATTCTTCAGCAATACCTAAAAAGATTAATATCAAATGTATTTTCATCAGACAATAGCGCATAATCAAACATATGGCCATTATCATCTTTTCTCAACGCAGAATAATAAAATGAAACATTATATCTGACCAATTTTTCCATCCAATATAATATTTTGTATGTAATATTACCAGTCAGTGTAGTAGGAGGACAGTCTTCATTGCAAAATGTTTCCATAGAATAAATAACACTTCTATTAGCACTCTGATTGTGACAATTCAGTGAATGATCTGAATGATCTGATACTCTCATAGTACCTAGCAACAGGGAAAAATATAAAGTCTGATTTTTAAAAAATCTTTATACAGATAGTAAATCCAATCTCTCTAATCTGTTAGACAGGAAATATTCCCAACAAATGGTAGCTTTATAATTTTTATTACTGGAACATGAACTGAGATTAATAGTTCAGATTTTATATAAATATTGTGTAGAAAACCCTTCAAAAATGTTTTAAACCATGATGCCATATAATTTCTTTAAAAAGGTTTGTTTTTTTTAAAGAAAAGCAAAAGCTAGACCAATGAATTGGAAAAGCTATTATGAAGTACTTATTCCTATACTAACTAGTAAAGTGAAAATATAATAAAAAATAATGTTATATAATTTGTTGCTGTATTTAATAGTAACTGTTAACATTAAGACTGAGTTGGTTGGCCTTTTTTACTTTCAGAAGCTGATGAAAGACATTCTTTCTGACTGTAAAGTTGGGCCCCATGAAGGAACATCACTTCAGTTTTTGATCCCTTGCATAATGCAGTCTGGTCCTCAGTTGTCAAATTTTCAAATCCTTGAAGAAAAGATCACATAATTGTTTGAAATCAGTAATGAAAAGATAATTTTCAGGTATAAGATTTAATTATTCATTTAGTTATAATATGAATCCTAAGTGTTTCCTTAGGATAATCACGATCTGTAATTTCAAATATGAACAAAATTCTTGATTCTGCATGGTAATATTTTGGAGCACTTTCATCAGAACTGGATAATAATACTTCCATATGACAAGAAGAAATTAAACAAAGTTTAGCCTCAAAGAATTTATTTTTACAATGAGTTATCTGTGCATTTAAATAGGTAAGTTTTGGCCAACTGTAGCTTGATTTTTTCATATTATACAGGCAATTTTATTTGTTTCATGTTTTATATAAAAAAATTTATTTCAAAACATTAAAAGAATCAACCATATTATGTGTCTTGCTCTAAGTCTATGGAGTCATTTGAATATTTTTAAATATTAATATTTTCAATCACTTGATTGGTTTTGTTTTGTTTTTAGAGAAGGAGAAAGAAAGAGTGCACAAGAGAGGTGGGGAGGGGCAGAGGGAGAGGGAGAGAGAGAATCTTAAGCAGTCTCCATACTCAGCACAGAGCACAATGTGGGGCTGGAACTCACGACCCTGAGATCATGACCTGAGCTGAAATCAAGAGTGGGGTTCTTAACCAACTGGGACACCCAGGCACTCTCCCACACCTGATTGTTTAAAGCAGACAAAATGAACATGTTTTTGCATTTTGAAGCAGCTTTTGGTGGAAAAATACAGGGTTTTGTTTTCCTAAAATGTTCCCTGCCTTTAAAACAGGGAACTTTTTAAAAATTAAGTAGTATGAAATTATTTTCCAAAGGTAAAGTGATTACCTGGGAGTCCCTTGGTAAAATCCATTAACCCCTGTAGGTGTAGGACCACTGTCTCTGAGAGTCGCAAGAAGCTCAGTTCAGGATTTGCATACTTCTGCAGCTAGCCAACAAAAAGAAATGAGAGTAATAGATTTTATTTCTTTCAACTAACTTTAAATTTTTAACTTTCATGTTTATGCTATTGTTTTCTAACATAATTAGTTATAAATTATTTCTTGCCGTTAATGAACACATACAAATTTCTTTGTTTCCTCTAAAGGAATTGTATATTTTTTATGAGCAGCCACAATGTTATTAATGAGCTGATGTTCCTCTTGAGTTAGTTCCATGTTCTCCTGAATCTATAAGAAAACATAGGGGGAAAACTATAATGAATTTGTATTAAGCAAGACATGTCATCATTAAAGAAAAAAGAAATTTTATAAGAATCTTGCCACTTTTCCAGATCTAGTGGTGGATGATACAAGCTTGTTGTCTACTCCTCCCTCTTCCATTTTGATGTTAGAGCAAAAACTATTCTTCTGTTTAAAGTTCTTTCGAAGTCTCTTTGACTTGCATTGGATTTCTGTGAGCAAACCTGTGATATTACAAAATTCATATAAAATGTTTTAGGTATGGCAAATAACATTATAGGATTCAATGAAAATTGTCTTAACACTGTACACATATATTATTATAGACTTGTCTTTTCACAAAGAACCTTCCTTTTTTGGCAAGTATGTACCAGCAATTAAATTTACTTCATTACTTTCTCCTTTTCCTTCCATAACTACCCTCTACTTAAAAGTACACAGTCATCCTAGACATAAATTAAAAACTGATTTTGCATCTCCAAACCATAAATTTAGACCTTTTATGTTAGAGAAATTTCCACATCATATCTTGGAAACAACATAGATTATCAATTGATATAGAAATTCAACTACCTTATCTACGAGCTTTTTTCTTTGATTTTTATATAAGGTCAAGAAAATATTTTGTGATTTTGTTAAATGAGCTAAGTCAATTTTTTCCTAATAAGACAAGACAGTGGTATTTTGTTATGGCAGCCTGAGCAGTCTCAGACAGGGATAAAGCAAAGGATTCAGGCTGGTTGGACGGGATAACCTTAAGATCTACTTCAACCCTGAATTTTTTTTTAAGATTTTTAAGCAATCTCTATCCCCAACATGGGGCTCAAACTCACAACCCTGAGATCAAGAGTCACACGTTCCACCAACTGAGCCAGCCAGCCAGGTGCCCCCAACCCTGGAATTTTAAATAATAGGAATCCTTTCAGTCAAGAACTTTGAAGAGTTTGGATTTTGTTAAAATAAACAGAATAATATAAACAGAATATTGCATTGGTGTTTATTGAACAGGAGTGTAACTTAATAAAAATTGAAGAATATTATCATAGCAGTTGAAGGTAGACTGAACTAAAAAGAGATAATGAAGAAATAGCCATGAAATGAATATAAGAGTAAGAGTGCAAGATAGTAAGAGTTTATACAAGGCTAGATTAGACATGAAAAGAAAACATTAATAGTACCTTATTAAGAAAATGAATTTTGAAATCACCATGACATTTTGAGCCCTGGGAAATAGGAGGAATTGGGGAAATAATGCCAAAATCTTAGTACTACTCATGACCTCATGTAATCTATAAGCTAAAAACACTGTGAACATAGAAGGAACTCAAAACAGCCCAAGTACTTCTGCCTGTTGAGTTGGGTTTTGACACCTATGAGTTGTTAGTAGGCTCTACATACCTAGTTATCATGTAGGCTTCTAAAGATACAAGGCCAAAGAAGGGGGACTACTAATTTAAAATTCTACTTTTTATAGATACATTATATAAATTTAGGTTAAGTCATATGAAAATACAAGGATTTCCAATGAAGAAGAACATACGACTATTGCCAAAATTAGAGCAATACAGTATAGAACAGGGTTTATGGAAAAATATCTAGGTTGGTTACCAGTCATCCTAATCTATCAGCTGCTAGAGAAATAGCTTCAATCTAGACAAATATGTTAATGTTCAAAATGATAACCTGAGGAATGCATTATGTTGTTAATAAGGTAAGAAAAACTAAAATCCCCCTCAAAAAAAGAACCCCCAAAGTCTACAATAACACTTACATTCTGCCAACATTCCTACTGCCTTACACTTTTTCAGTCTGCACTCTTGACATTTCCTACGCATGTACATGTCCATTTCACAGTGGCCACCATTCTTGCAACGATATACTGCATTTTTGGTGATGCTACGTCGAAAAAAACCTAATGACAAAAAAAGTACTTTTAAAATTTTACTATTAGGTATTTTTAGTTTTTTTATTAATATATACCTTTCTAGTAGAGTTAAATAATTGAAATAACTAAATTATTTCAATAAAATGGTTTTTTCCATCAATAAGATTTAGTTTAATATACATTTATATTCCCTTATGATTGATATCTTCTAATCCAAGGTTGTTCCTTTCAATAATCACATGTGGAAATTAAACAAAATAGTTCCATCACATTATGATAACTTTCTATTTTAGTATGGTTATAATGTATCATCTAAAAGCATTTTTTACAACTATGTTGTACAGAATATCAAGATTCCATGAAGCATCTCTCAAGGTGCCCTTGAAAGAATATATGCTCTTGTAAGACTGTAAGGAAAACCTCTTCTCTCCTCATATTTCCACCTCAACCCATAAATAGGAAGAGATATTCTTTGAAACTTACTCCTCTGTCTCACCTTCCCAAAGGTGAGAAAATATTTTTAGGTTTTTTTGGTCTGAAAAATTGAATAGGCCATGGTGTATGTTTGTGTGTGTGTGTGTGTGTGTGTGTGTGTGTGTGTGTGTGTGTGTGTGTGTGTGTTTTGGGGGAGGTGTCTATATTTTCCCTTTCACTTCTTAAATCCATGCATAGCAATCCCCCTTCCTACTTCTTCTTTCATTCCCCATTCCTATTCAATAACCCCTGCTATCTTCCTCTTAATCCATTCCAAGGAGTAAAGTTGATAAGCTTTGTCAATGCCCCTCTTAGAGACCTGTGATACCCTTTTTTTCTGTAAACACACTTGAGAGTGAGAGTTTTGTGATTTAGATTCATCGAAGGAAATAGAAAGCTCAGCTTAAGTTTTCCAGAACTATGCCTCATCTTCCATCTAGTTTTTTTTTTAAGATTATTTATTTATTTATTTGAGAGAGAGAGAGAGAGAACAAGCATAAGTGAGGGTCAGAGGGAGAGGGAAAAGCAGGCTCCCTGATGCTGGGCTCCATCCCAGGACCCTGGGATCATGACCTGAGCTGAAGGTAGATGCTAAACTGAGCCAACCAGGCGCCCCTTCTTCCATCTAGTTTTAACATCAAGGCCCTGCATTTTAAGAATAAGCAAATACCTGCCCAGCTATTCTATTCATAAAGATGGTACCTAATTTCCCACAGTCTTCATTTGGCTATTCTTTGTTAGGGGTGAGTTATGAGATTCTGACAGTAAATCTTCACCCTGAACTTCTAACAGACATGTTTACCAAGAGCTGCATTGGCCTAATCATTTCCAGGTTCTGTTCCAATGTTGCATTTGTAAATAAAAACAATGCAGAAGTGTTTCAAAACCTCAAAACTTCATCAAAGACTATTTCACTCTTTGAAAATTTCATTGTCAATGATGATCTTCACTTGCAAACCTCCCATTTTCAAAAAAGCATTCAAAGAAATTAAAATAAAATCATAGAAGTGGTTTAATTCCAATTCCCTTCTAATGCATGAATTATATCAACCACATGAGAAGATTGAATAGTTGACACTCAGATATTTTTAAAAATCATTTTCTTCTTTTTAAAAGATTTTATTTATTTGAGAGAGAGAGTACAAGTGCTGAGCAGGGGGAGGGGGTAGAGGGAGGGGTAGAGGGGAAGGGGCAGAGGGGGAAGGATAGGGACAAACAGACTCTGAGCCAAGCGCGAAGCACCACTGGGGGAACGATCCCAACACCTGAGATCACAACCTGAGCCGAAACCAAGAGCCAAGCACACAACTGACTGAGCCACTCAGGCCCCCCTAAAAATCATTTTCTATTCCATATCAGATTCATCTAAGAACACAGAAACCCCCTGCTATATAAATACTGAATTTTATATTTAAAGGCAAAAGTTTCCATCAAAAATGAAAAACTACATCAAAACTATTACATTCCATTTTCATGTCTTTTATGACACAGATGATCACCTTTAAATGTATCAACGGCTCTCCCTGGTTTTATTTTTCACACTTTGAAAAGTAAGAGTATTCTTTCTTTTATGATCAGTTAGCCAACATATAGTACATCATTAGTTTTTGATGTAGTGTTCAACAATTCATTAGTTGTGTATTCTTACATGCCAAAACTTCCATGACTCTTCAGTGAACACTAGGACTTCAGTTTTGTTTTAACTTTATCCTTACCTTTACAACCTTCACAAGTAAGTGCATTATAATGATATCCTGATGCTTTATCACCACACACTACACAGAGTTCTTCCTGTTGCTTAATCCGAATGGAAGAGTGAGTGAGTCTGGACCTTTTTATTCCAGAGTATCCATCTTTAGCATCATGGTCAACCACATAATTGGGTTTATTTAATTCATAGGAACCAAATCCACATTCTCCACCACTGAACTGTGGGTCCAAGCTGTAAGTGTTGAAATGACTTTGTAAAGATTGGGACTGTAGAGCTGTTGGAAACTGGAAGGTAGAATACTGGCAATAAGCTGATTCTTGAAAATCAGTGTCATGAAGCTGATAGTTGATTTGCTCTGGCAGAATATCTAGTTGTTTTCAACATAAAAAAGAATAAACGGTAAAAAGTCAAAATTCCGTACTTGTTCTCAAATATCAAAGAGTTTATGCTCAACAGTTAGTTCAACATATCCACTACATCCCAGGGACTTCCTGGCCAGCATGAGGAACAGGCAGTAAACTGAATTGCAGTACATCATAAGTGCTGCCATCTCAGTGGTATGCAGAGGTTGCTCAGGAGCTGGGAGAAAGGGCAGTCTGTTGCTAAGTCTGTGGCTTACATACCAATCCAATCTCCCATCTTAAATAGAAATGCATATTTCCCAGAGTTTGGAAGGAAAGGTTTTCCCATCTTTCGCGTTTCCCTTGTGTGGGTACAACTGTTTGCAGTACAATCAGGTCAGTAAAGAGAAGAATTAATACATTATCCCACCCACCCCCCAAAAATCAAACTAAAATACAATTTTACCTGGTTATTTCAAGCAAAAAAAAAAGTTTTTGTTTTAACTCCCCATTAAATATACCTTAACACTCTCCTTTGCCATTTGTAGATCTGATTTAAATTATTAGTTTCTTTTGTGTTTTGTTGACTAACAATTCTAACTAGCAATTATCTGGGGATAAATTCACCTAGTCTACCAAGTTACTATAAGGATGAAACAAAATATGGTATGCAAAAGCATATATAAAATATAAAATGATGCTTAATGAATATCATTATTATAAGTATCAGAAGCTCCCAAACACCAACTTACTTTCTTTTTTCTTTTGTAAGATTTATTTATTTATTTCAGAGAGAGAACACACATACACACACACACACACACACACAAACACAAACACATACGCAAGCTGGGGGATGGGCAGAGGGAGAAGGAGAGAGAGAATCCTTGGGCAGACTCCGGCTTGATTCCAGGACCCTGAGATCATGGCCTGAGCCAAAATCAAGAGCCGGCCGCTTAACCAGACCCAGCCACCCGCGTGCCACCAACTTACTTTCTGCTTTCAGGAAAATTTCTAAATCTAAATCCAGAAAATTGGCTCCAAAAGGACCCAGGAATACTGAATTGCTCTATGTCGCTAACTAGTAATATTTGTACTTTTCCTGATGCTGAATCAGGTATTTTTAACCTCAAAATTCTACCACCAAGATTGGTGAACAGTATAATTTTTATTAACTTACATAAATCCCTTGCAAGCTTATACCATTCAGTCTAATGCGAAGTGTTGAGAAAATACTAATGACAGCCTAATATAAAAAGAAAGATTATCAGTAAAAACAATGTAACTGTTTTTATTTTTAAAGATGACTTTCTTGAATGAGTTGAAAAGACTGCAGAATACTAGCTGATGTTCCATTGGCATGGAAATTAGAATTGAGGTCCTAACCCTAACCTTAACCCTAAACTTAACTCTAAAAGAAAACGGCATTTAAAATTAAATTTATATAATGGACATTAAGAGGGCACATGATGTAATGAGCACTGGGTATTATATAAGACTGATGAATCACTGACCTCTACCTCTGAAACCAATAATATATTGTATGTTAATTGAATTTAAATTTTAAAAAACTTAATAAAAAATAAAAATAATACATAAATACATAAGTAAAATTCCAAAAAATGCCACAAAAAAACCCCAAAATAATTAAAATTTAAAAATTAAATTAAATTTACCTTATAGCCTTAGTCTTTTTGGAGAAAATTCCTATTGTATCCTGAATTCTGTTCCTATTTCTTTCCCTTTGATAAAAGTCTTAAGATGAAAATTTCAAGTATATTGAATAGCTACTCTGAGCTACATTTACTAAATTGCAAGCAAACTAGCTTCAACTAACCCCTAAAAATAACTTCTAATTTGCATGTTAATTCAAATTTTAAAAGTTAAATATAATTTTAGACTATCATGCTTTTCCCTCTTTACATTTGATTCTGGCTTACAACAGTTTAGTATTACTGATTTTTTTTTGAAATTAATTATATTCTTTTGTATGAGAATTTTTAAGTTTCTTATTTTAATTCCTCTTGTAGGGAACAATTTAAAGTCTTTGGTTTACTTGTTAATTTCTTTAAAAAAAAACCTCTGTAATTAACCATAATGTCACACAAAAAGTGTTTTATCAACTGTTATACTGTAGCTTTTTGTTACATACCATAGTACTGTACTGGTTCAGCAAGACAGTAACCATCAGGTGTAGTGACATAAGTATTTGCCATTCTCTGCTCCAATTCTCATTTATTCATCAGTGAATGCTGAACTAGAACTGAAGGAAATAAAACTTTTGTAGACTATTTGAAAGTACGATCATCAAGTCAGCATGATTTTATAAAAGTACAATACTATTTTGAAAAATAAAGAGTTTATTAGCAGAATTTATACATGAGATGTTTATATTTATCCTTTAACTGGAAGAATATTGAGTTTTCATATCTCTACACACCAAATTATTAATTCTGCCAATTTCTTATTGCTCAGCTCTTTACAAATAACTCAATAAATCTTGGTAATAATCAAGGTGGCTTTTGAAAGTTTACCAAGCTTTGGTATTAGGCTTCATATACTGCTTTCACCACTTATTTATGGGTCATTCATTAAATCTCCTTAAACCTTAGTTTCCTCATTTGTAGGAGAAAAATAATAAAACCAGCAAAATTGTTGGGAGAGTTTAATTAATATATGTAAAATCCAGCACAGTTCTTGTCTTAATAACTGATTCTCATAATTGCTATTCTAATAGTTTCAAGATCTCAGTGTTCTAAATTAAGATGAATTAGGAAGAAAAATTGGACTTTTTCATGAAAGAAACTAAGGAGTAGGAAAAAATGGCTTTCAATAGCACTTGTTTTTATCTTCTAAATCCACTCTATTTTCATAGCCCTGTGATATGCTAAACATTAAAATATTAATTTTGGTTCTGCTTGACTAATTACAATTTTTTTATTTATTGAAAAAAGTTAATGGACTACTGGAAAAAGAGTTTTATTTTTAATAGTAAAGCCTAAAACTAAAGTGAACAAGTCAGGAAACGACAGATGTTGGCGAGGATGCAGAGAAAGGGGAACCCTCTTACACTGTTGGTGGGAATGCACCTGGTGCTGCCACTCTGGAAAATAGTATGAAGGTTCCTCAAAAAGTTAAAAATACCCTACAACCCAGCAATTGCACTACTAGGTATTTAACCAAAGATACAAACAGTGATTCAAAAGGGCACATGCACCCCAATATTTATAGCAGCAATGTCCACAATAGTCCAAATATGGAAAGAGCCCACATGTCCAACAACAGATGAATGGATAAAGAAGATGTGAGATATATATATATATATATGTATGTATGTATATGTATGTATATGTATGTATACACACACACACAATGGAATATTACTCAGCCATCCAAAAGAATGAAATCCTACCATTTGCAACGATGTGGATGGAACTAGAGGGTATTATGCTAAGTAAAATAAGTCAGTCAGAGAAAGAAAAATACCATATGATTTCACTCATATGTGGAGTTTTAGAAACAAAACTGATGAACATAGGGGAAGAGAATGAAAAATAAAATAAGATGAAAACAGAGAGGCAAATCACAAGAGACTCTTAACTCTAGGAAACAAACTGAGGGTTACTGGAGGGGAGGTGGGTGGGAGGATGGGGTAATAACTGGGTGATGGGCATTAAGGAGGGCACTTCATATATTGAGCACTGGGTGTTAGATGAAACTGATGAATCACTAAGGTCTACCCTGAAACTAATAATATAGTATATGTTAACTAAATTGAATTAAAAAAACTGTTTTTAAATAGGAAAGCCTAAAAATCATAAGCTATTATAAGAAAAATTATTCACAATCTAAGATGATCCCTTAATGGGAAAAACTATTTATTTTTGTTATTTCCTAGAAAGGAACTCCAAAAATTTGAATAAACTTAAACAGGAAATCACAGTTCAAGAAATTGAAAATTATTGGAATAAAAGTCACTCTAGAGTCCATAGTCTTTTATAGCTTTATCATCTCTATTAAAGATAAAAATGGTTTCACCTTTAAAAAGGACCAAAAAAAAAAAGAAAATGGGTTTTAAATCACGCCAAAAAATTTGTGACAAACTTTTAGCCTCTGAGATTATATTGAAAAATCTTTTCCTTTGATTTATTATTCATGTGCGAGCTTCATGGGTGAGGTTTCTATATCCATGAAGATGATTTCAATAGTAATATCTTTGAAATTTGTCCCCTTTATCATCTAATAGAATGTATGTTCTTCTAAAAGCACTTGAAACTCCCAGTCTTCTAACAGGATAGCAGTAATCCTATAGAATAAGCACTGGATAAAAGAGATGAAGCAAAAGCGGTGCCCCCAAATAAGTGAAATTTTAATATAAAGTTTCCCTTGAAAAGTTAGGACTAAAATCAATAAGATCTGTCAGTCTACACTTCCGTGTTTCTATATTGCAACAGGTCAATTGGCTCTCCATATAGAAACAATTCTGAATGCTATCCATTTAATATGTGTGATACTTTGTAGCAATGGTTCTGTTCAGTTCTTTCAAAACTTCTCTTTTGAGCCTCAGTTAGATTTTAGAAAATTATAAATGAACCTGAAAACTTGAAGTTGTTACTCACCCTTCTTTTAAAATTACCGCACTTACCATCAGGCTTCACATAATATCGAACATCTGAAGAAGACTGAAAATTAAAATTGGTACTACTTAGATACAGACTTTGCTGAGTGAAAGTTTGAGAAATAATCTAGAACGAACCAGAGGTAGCTCATTAAAACAAAACCGGTGATATCCTGACAAAGACACACATAAGTATCTTATAGTGATGCCACTATCAGGCTTCAAATCGTAAATAACAATGTTCTGAAACCAAGTCCTTCCAATACTGGTAGATAAACACCCAAAAATATTATCTAAAGTAGATCTGTTTGGTTTTTTTTTGTTTATTTATTTATTTAAGTAATCTCTATACCCAAAGTGGGATTCGAACCCACAACCCTGAGATCTAGAGTGGCATGTTCTTCCAACTAAGCCAACTAGGCACCCCAAAGCTGACCTGTTTTTATGGACTAGTTATATTCCAGGGCATTCATGGGACATATACATAAAAAGGCTTTGATTAAAAATATGCCTTTTAAAATATGAAATATTTATGTTTTATATGCTTATAGTAATATTGTATTATTTTCTACATAAATTTTTCCCTAATTAAATGTTCTTCAGCCTTTTAGATGTTTAATAGAAGTATTATAATATGTATGCATAACAAAACTTCAGAAATAAAGTATTCATACAATTAGTTTAAGAACACTTAAGTAGATTATTAATAGCATAGAGGGAGGTATGTAATCAAAAACTTCCTATCTTATTAAAGAGAAAAGTTACAGTAGGCCTGGAGTGATTCTGTTTTGTTATCTTTCCTGGTAAATATTTATTTAAAAACAAAAATAACTCAGTTAAGAGAGGAGCTTTTATCTACAGGATCAATTTGGCATGGGCAAAGTCTATATTTTTTTCATTAACAAATATAACTTTATAAAATAAAGCTGTGTTTTTCATAGATTATAATAGCTATTTTACTGAAAAGATGCTTAATTGCAGAAATGAATTTGCATCTCCTCTGCCTTAACTAGAAATCGTGCTTAGTAAATCTTCACATAGCCAGAACTTTTACAGGAAAAACATATTGACTCCTCAGAACTATATCCACATGTTAAAGAATTTTACAGTTTTTACATTTTTACTCTTGCAATATATGTCACATGAATCATGAATAATGCATTGCATAAAATTAATATAACTGAAGTAGATGGCCTCACAAGAAAAACTGAAAATTTCAGTTTTCATAGTAGCCTCTACTAAAAAAATGAATGATAGTGCTCTCTGTGATACGTAATTATAAAAAAGTTTTTCATAGTAGAGCTTCTTTGAGCCAAAATTCTCTGAGCTTATTGGAACCAAGGAAAATGAGAATGAAAAGGATATATTTGAATAACAGCACAAATTAAGGCTTCTTGATTTCTTTATAAGAATCTGTCCTTTAACCTTAGAATACTGGGAGGATTTTATACTCTGAAGTCTTCAAATAGAGTTTTATTATACAGCTTTATTGAGATGTAATTTACATAACATAAAATTCACTCTTTTAAAATGTACAGTTCTCGGTTTTTAGAATATTCTGAGAGAGTGCAATTATCACCACCATCTAATTCCAGAGCATTCTTATTACTGCAAAATGAAATCCCCTACCCATAAACAGTCACTCCCCATTCTGTCCTCCCCCAAACCCTAGCAACCGCCAATCCACTTTCTGTTTCTATGTATTTGCCTATTCTAGACATTTCATATAAACGGAATCATACAATTCCGTATATAGTTTTAGATGAAAAAAATATTTAATATTATGTCAAGTAATTTTTACAGCTTAAAAAAGAGAAATCAGACTATATATTTAGAAAATTCATGACTATGAAATTAATAAATAATTCAGAGATATAGAAATATATTTTGTGTCCTTCCCATAATCTGGAAGAATTTTTATAAATTTTTATAATCATAGCATTTTGAATAGAAGTATAATTCCCTGAATACACCTTTATCAGAATATATGTCAAGTTGCCTTGAATTCACATAAAACCTATTGTTTCGAAAAATACAATGTATTTTAAGAATAAGTTCTTGATTAAAAACAAGTTTCATTTTAAAATGTAAGAGTAAATATCATGGTGAATCGAGTTACATTATTACATCAAACGTCACGTGGAGTTCAACTACAGCCCAAAATTGCCTTGTCATTCTTTAAGAGAAAACCAATCACTGTATAATCTACTTAAATTTCTCATTTTCAAGGAACAAATGCTTTTTATAGTTTGACTATCATAGTAACAACAATTGGCTTATTCACTTTGACGGTGGAAACTAAATAGAGTTCCAAAAATACCCTTAACAGCTTACAGTTTAATAATACTTTCAATTGCCCACAAAATTAACATTCATATTTAATTGAGACAGCATAAAATTGTAAAATTTTGGTTATTGAGAGAAGACAAAATACTCACAGTTAAACAATATGACTAGAGATTGTCCTTTTCCTCACAGAACGAGGCTAGATGGATTTAACAACGACTTCAACTTTCCAGCTGGAGCAAACTGGACCTTTTCCCTATTTATCAAGGAGCAGAGAGGGGGGCACTCTGCATATACTTAGGCTCCAGACACTCTGCAGAGCAACACTTCAGCTCTATCTCATACACAAACTTCCCACACAATCCTCTCTTGGGTCAAAACAAGGGCAGCTATTATTTGACATAAATCAAATAATAACCAGATCATCAGGGATAGAGGTCTTTGGGACCTTCAGGTCACACTCTCCCAGAGTTCCTTATTGTTTACTTAATAAATATTTTGTTTTCTTGACTAAATTTGACATTCTCCCATTTTGGTTACAAAACACTGGGTCTCTAGAAACTACTAAGCAATATGCACAAGAAAGGAAAATCCCTCATTAATTCAAACTCCACTAATACAGGTGTTATAACAATTGAACCTGAAGTTGATCTCTGCATCACCTACCAAAAAAAAAAAGTGTTAATCCAATTAGAGTGTGAATAATAATTCAGATGGGTACAACAGTATAAATGTACAAGTCATCTAGTCCAACCCTCTCAATTTTTTGGCTTAGAAAAACTGCAACACAGATGGATACTACTCCTTGTGCAGGTACTCATAGCTAGTAAGTAGCAGAGGTGAAACTCAATGCAAATGCAAACAGTTGAACAGGATATATAGATAAGTCCACTATGATTTTTTTAACGTCATCTATGTAAACAAAGTTTGTTGGATACCAGGCTCATGGTCTCACCCCGGTAAGGCATTTCTACATAGGCAAAGTTACAAATGTGTTCCACCACTAAACTCCCATTCTCCTGGGCACACCTCCGCTAACTCACCTAATGTACAGGACTCTAGGCTCTGGTCTCTGTCCTCCCCAGTTCTACTGTCACATTCACGTGGCGCAGGATACATTTTTCTACCTTTCTTGGCATCTGATCTCAGTCCACATTCAGTTTCTGACTTCACAACTACTATATTGACTCTGATTTCTTCCAGGGTCCTTATCTACTCCTGGGAAGAATTCATGATAAAATCTCCAAGTCCTATCACATGAGTTTTATTTCTCTTTTAAAGTAATAGTCCCTGTATTCTGTGAATTTTAATCAGTGAACCAAAGAATAATAGTCCCAGCATTATAATTCATTTATTTGATTCTAAAATATTCCAAAAACAGGCTCCAAATTAGGTCTTAAAAGAAGTGACACTCTACTAGAAACCTTACAATGAAATACAGCAAAACATACAGTACTTGACGTGTTTTAAAAGCAATGCTTAACTTCTAAATATTTACCAAGAACATTTGTTTCTTAAAAAAACATATTTTTAAAATAACTTCAGCCTTTTTGTTATTAGTACACAAGTACCAGGGATAATTTATAAATTATTTTATCATTTTTTATTTTTTAATTGAGATGTAATTGACATACATTATATTAGTTTCAGGTTTACAACAAAATTATTCAATATTTGTATGTATTGTGAAATGACCAACATAGTAAGTCTGATTAACATCTATTACCATACATAGTTACAACATTTTTTTCTTGTGATGAGGACTTTTAAGATCTACTCTCTTAACAATTAGCAAATACACAGTATAGTATTATTAAGTACAGTCACTATCTTTTACATTACATCCCCATGACTTATTTATTTTATAGCTGGAAATTTGTGCCTTTTGATCCCCTTCACCCATTTTGCCCACCCTCCACCCTCCAACACCCAGCAACCACCAATCTGTTCTCTGTATCTATGAGCCTGATTGTTTTATTTTGCATTTTTAAGATTCCACATGTAATTGAGATCATGCAATATTTGTCCTTGTCTGACTTACTTCACTTGGCATAATGCCCTCAAGTCCCTCCATGTTGTTATAAATGTAAATGGTATATATATGGTGTGTATATATATTATATTGGTATATATACATTATGTTCTATTTCCTTTACCCAATCATTCATCAATGGACACTTAGGTTGTTGCCATATGTTGGCTATTATAAATAATGCTGTAATTAACATGTGGGTGCAGATAACTTCTTGAGTTAGTGTTTTCATTTTCTTCAAATAAATACCCAGAAATGTAATTTCTGGATCATATAGTAGTTCTATTTTAAACTTTTTAAAGGATTGTGGTTTTTTAAAAAAAAATTTATTTATTTGAGAGAGAGGGAGAGAGAGAGCACACACAAGTAAGGGGAGGGGCAGAGGGAGAGGAATAGAGAGAGAATCCTCAAGCAGACTTCCTGCTAGACTGAGGAGCCAATCGGGGCTCCATCCCAGGACCCTGATATCATGACCTGAGGTGAAATCAAGAGTCAGCTACTTAATCAACTGAGCCACCCAGGCATCTATTTTTAACTTTTTAAACTTTAACTTTAAAAAGGATCTATTTTTAACTTTTTGAGGAACCTCCATACTGTTTTCCATGGTGGCTGCACCAATTTACATTCCCACCAACAGTACACAAGGATTCCCTTTTCTCCACATCCTAGCCAACACCTGTTATTTCTTGTCTTTTTGATTATAGCCATTCTAAGAGATGTGAGATGATATCTCATCATGGTTTTGACAAGTATTTCCCTGATTATTAATGGTGTTGAGCACCTTTTCATGTACCTGTTGGCCACCTCTAGATCTTCTTTCAAAGAACGTCTATACAGATCCTCTGCCCACTTTTTTTTTTTTAAGATTTTATTTTCAAGTAATGTCTACTCCCAACATGGGGCTTGAACCCAAACTCTGAGACCAAGAGCCACACACTCCACCCACTGAGCCAGCCAGGTACCCCTCCTCTGCCCACTTTTTAATCAGATTGGTTGCGTTTTTTGCTATTGAGTTATAGAGTTCTTTATATATTTTAGATATTAGCCTCTTATCAGATATACAATTTCCAAATGTTTTCTCCCATTCAGTAGATTGCCTTTTCATTTTGTTGATTTTGATGATTTCCTTTGTTGTGCTGAAGCTTTTTAGTTTGATGTAGTTCCACTTATCTATTTTTGTTATTGTTGCCTTTGCTTTTGGTGTCAGATCCAAAAAAATCATCACCGAGACCAATGCAATGAGCTTACGGTCTATGTTTTCTTCTAGGAGTTTTATTATTTAGATAATTACCAGTTTTAGCCTCTACTTATTAGATTCTGTATTCAAATGATGTATCTCAAATGCTCAATGATTCAAACTTTTCATTAATTCATATCACCATGACCACTTACACCCTCAATCCCACCCTTATTATATCTGAGATATTACAATTCATTGGCAACAAGCTTCCTTATTTAGTTTTGCAAATAATAATTCATTCAGGACTTTACTGTTAAAAATTTTACATGTACTTCCCTGGTTTATATTAATACCCTAGACTTACTGTGATGTTAACAGAGTACTTATTCCAAACTACTTGAAAATATATGCAAATATATGTTAATATTTTAAATAGGGAATGCAGAACATATTTTTAAATTTTATACAGGTACTGTCACCTAAGCATTCTATTTATAATTACAGAGTTCACTGATACTCTTTAATAAGCATAAATGGGGAAATCTCCTGAAGTTTATTCTTTTTATACAGTCATTCAATAGGCAGCTAGCCTAGAATGATAGATACATGCCATTTAAAATAAATATTAACATTGTTACCTTATTAGTAACAAACAATCTAAAGAGTTATAAATCTAACCAACTAGTTTGCTATAAAGTTGCAAGTGTCATCAGGAAGGCTCTTGAGTAAATGACATCCAAACCAAGACCTAAAGGATGAGAAAAAGCCACAGGAAGAGCAGAGAGAGGAGTGTTTTAGTGGGAACAAAACACTGTTGTCTGTTGGCTTGTGTAACTGCGAAAGAAGCCCAGGGTGGTGAGTGGGGAGAGAAGACAAAATTAGCCTAAGATGATACTGGAGAGAAAATATAAACCAGATTTTTCCCATTTTTCTTTTTTTTTTTAAGTTTTTATTTAAATTCCAGTTAGTTAACATAAGAGCCTTAAAGAGAAGTCTAAATTTTTTTTCAGGTATAATAAATCATTTAAGGATTCTATGCAGAAAAGGCACATAATCTTAAGTATATGCTTTGTTTTGTTTTGGCTTAGTTTTTCTTTATTATTTTTATTTTTAAATAATCTCCACACCCAATGTGGGAATTTTCTATGTAGACAATCGTGTCATCTGCAAATAGAAATAGTTTTATTTCTTCTTTTCTGTATGGCCTTTATTTCTTTTTTTTTTAAGATTTTATTTATTTGTCAGAGAGGGAGAGAGAGAGAGAGCACAAGCAGGAGGAACAGCAGAGGCAGAGGGAGCAAGGAGCTCCCTCCTGCTGAGCAAGGAGCCTGATGCTGGACTCCATCCAGGACCCTGGCATCATGACCTGAGCCAAAGGCAGACGCTTACCAGACTGAGCCACCCAGGCGTCCCTGCCTTTTATTACTTTTCTTGATTTTTTACAAAGGGTAGAACTTCAAGTACTATGCTCAATAACAGTGGTTAGAACAGAATCCTTACCTTATCCTCAATCTTAGGGAGAAAGCATTTAGTTTTTCAGTATTAAGTGTGATGTTATTATAACATTTTTTAAAGACTTTATTTATTTGAGAGAGAGAGAGAGAGCATGAACCGGGGGAGGGGCAGAAGGAGAAGCAGACTCCCTGCTGAGCAGGGAGCCTGATGCAAGGCTCCATCCCTGGTCTCTGGCATCATGACCTGAACTGAAGGCAAACGCTCAACCAACTGAGCCACCAAGGCACCCCAACTGTAACATTGTTTTTTAAAGATTTATTTATTTTAGAGAAAGAGAGCGAGCAGTGGGGAGGGACAGAAGGAGAGGGAGAGAGAGTCTCAAGCAGATTCGTTCAGCACAGAGCCCCACAGAGGGTTCTATCTCACAACTCCAAGATCATGACCTGAGCCAAAACCAAGAGTCTGATGCTTAACTAACTGTGCCACCCAGGTGCAATATTTTTTATACTCTCAAGTTGAGGTAATTCCCCTATATTCCTCATTCACAGAGTGAATATTGTTTTTAAATAATTTTGGATGCTACATGAGGAATACATTGGAGGAAACTAAAAGAAGTAGTGAGGTAACCAGTTAGGTGACTATCACAGTACTGCAGGTGAAAGATGATGGTAGCTTAGACTTAGATGATGGTAGTGATCTGACCCAGTAGATAGGTGAGTAGATTCAAGATATAGTTTGCTGTAGACCCTGTAGGATTTGTGGATGGACTAAATGGTCAGAGTTAGAAATTGCATTTGGATGCAATTAATAGTCTACTACAATGAGTATAAGGGCTAAGTGGAGAGTTTTTCTCCCCCATATAATAATAACTCTGAATGTAACAAGTCTAACAGTTTAACAGTAGTTCTATTGATGTCATCAATGTCTCAAGATACTTCTATTCCTTGCTTTCTCATCACTAGCATGTGCTTTGAACCATATGGTCACAAGACGGATGCTGTACCTCCAGGTACCACAAATGAGTTCCAGTAAGGAAGACAGAGGGAGACTTGCAAAGGTTTTCTTTTAGTAAAACTTTATTTAAAATAAAGTTATGCACTTTCTAAAAGATTTATCCATATTTCCTTGATCAAAACTATGTCACTGGCCACTCAGCTGCAAGGGAGGCTAGGAAATAAGTATTTCATTTTCCAATCTTTAAAACAGAGAAAAGCAGGGAGAAGTTTATTGCAGTGGACGTTAGGTGAGCCAACCCATAGTAACTGCTATATTAAGTATGATGGAGAGTAAAGAATCATGGTTGGCTTCCAGGTTTCTGACTGACGGATTGTATTACAGTTTACTAAGATACATAAGGGGGAAGAGGAATACATTTTTAATGGAAAAGCAATAGCTCAACTTTGGATATATTGAAACAAAAATGTTTGTGAAGCATCTAGAATATCAAGCAGAGAATTAGACAATATGAAGTTGGAATTTAGAGAAGCCGATGATAGAGGTAATAATCTAGAAGCTTTCAGGATATTGATGGTATTTAATGCTGTTAAAATATATAAGATCACCAAGGAATAGGACACAGCCTTGAGAAACTCCAATATTTAATATTGGTTTAAGAAGAGTGAACTTGCAAAATAGAGTGAGTAGCTAAAAAGGAAAAAGAAAAACTAAGAAAGAGGCAGACTGGGTGATAGACATTGGGGAGGGTATGTGCTATGGTGAGCGCTGTGAATTGTGCAAGATTGTTGAATCACAGATCTGTACCCCTGAAACAAATAATACCTTATATATCAAAAAAAAAAAGAAGAAGATAGTAGGAAGGGGAAAATGAAGGAGGGGAAATCAGAGGGGGAGATGAACCATGAGAGACTATGGACTCTGAAAAACAAACTGAGGGTTCTAGAGGGGAGGTGGGTGGGAGGATGGGTTAGCCTGGTGATGGGTATTAAAGAGGGCACGTTCTGCGTGGAGCACTGGGTGTTATATGCAAACAATGAATCATGGATCACTACATCGAAACTAATGATGTGATGTATGGTGATTAACATAACATAATATAAAAAATAAAAATAAAAATAAGAAAAGAGACGTATGTTTCATGGAGAAGGTGCTCAACAGTGTGGAATGCTACTGAGAATCTAAAAGAGATCAGGAAAGCAAAGAGTCTATTGAATTTAGCAGCATGAAAGTTGATGGTGACTATGTTAATAAGAACTGATTTCAGAATCAAGAAACAACAACAAAAAATCAAGTTGAACCCAAATAAGAATCTTGCTTTCTCCCCCCACACAACAAAAAGTCTGGAGATGAGCCGCTACAGGCACCAGTTGGCAGCTGCATGTTGGAGCTGCTGTGATTCCCTTGGACTTTCCCTGATGGCTGCATGATAGGTGTCGTTACTCTGGACTCATGTACAAGGGGGAAAGAACAAGGGTGTGGAGCCCATCAAATATGTCCCTTTATTATGACTACAAAAGCCTGGGGCACCTGGGTAGCTCAGTCCATTGAGCGTCTGCCTTTGGCTCAGGTCATGGTCCCAGGGTCCTGGGATCGAGCCCCGCACTGGGCTTCCTGCTCAGCAGGGAGCCTGCTTCTCCCTCTCTCCACCCCCGCTCATGCTCTCTCTCAAATAAATAAAATCTTAAAAAAGAGAGAGAGAACAGAAAAACTTTCCAGGGCACCTGGATGGCTTTGTCAGTTAAGCATCTGACTCTTGATCTCAGCTCAGGTCTTGATCTCAGGGCCATTGAGTTCAAGCCCTGTTTTGGGCTCCATGCTCAGGTTAAAAAAAAAAAAGTGAAAGAAAAACTTTCAGAGGAAACTCCTATCCTCAGAATTCTTTTGGATCTCATTAGTCAGAACTATGTCATACAGCCACCCTGAACTCCAAGGGAAGCTCTGGGAAGGTGAGAGTTTGATTTTTCTAGCCTCTACAGAGAAAGTGGACAAGGGAAAAGGGGGTTGGGAATGAAAGCCTTAGTCAATCAAAAGTGCCTGCCATGGCGACCTTGAAAACAACAGTTTTAGTAGTTGTGGTGAGAATAAAACCAGATTATATAGAAGATTGAAGAGTGAATTGGAGCCATGCCTCCAGCACGTCTCCCTGTGTGTCACCTGCTTTGCACCTCCAACCTCACCTCTGCTCAAAATGGACCCTTAACTGCTCCCGCACCTGCACTGGCTCCTGCAAATGCAGAGTGCAAATGCACCTCCTGAAGAAGAACTGCTACTCCTGCTGCCCAGTGGGTGGTGCCACGGGGGGGCAGGGCTGCATCTACAAGGAGGCATTGGACAAGTGCTGCTGCTGTACCTGTTCCAGATGTAAATAGAGCAACATGTACAAACCCGCAGTTTTATTTTGTTGTGGTTGTTTGTTTTCATCTCATAATCATAAACTGAACTCTGCAATCCAGCTGGACTTGGAGGGAGTAAGGAAAATAGGGAACCCACAGAACTGCAGCAAGAGCACAAAGATTATGGGATATTTCGAGCAGGTGGGGTTGAAGGGGTACTCTCCTGAGCTACAGAAGGAATGGTCTGTGTAGTTATGATAAAGCACAAGTCAAATGTATTAGAGTTGTCCACAGTTAGCAATGGTGATCTTCTGGCTAGTCTTGCCATTCTTGGACCCAAAGCGTTCCATGGCTTCCACATACCCTCTTTCACCTTGCCTAAGACCACACGTTTCCCATCCAAGCACTCAGGCTTGGTAGTGCAGATGAGAAACTGGGAACCATTTGTGTTGGGTCCAGCATTTGCCATGGACAAGATGCCAGAACCCATGTGCGTTAGGATGAAATTCTCATCATGGAATTTCTCCCCATAGACGGACTTGCTGCCAGGGCCATTTTGGCTGTGAAGTCAGCTCCCTGACACATAAATCCTGCATTAATCTTGTGAAAGCAGGAAACTTTATAATAAATCCTTTCTCCCCAGTGCTCAGAGCACAAAAGTTCTCTGCTGTCTTTGGAACCTTGCCTGCAAACAGCTCAAAGGAGACCCAGCCCAAGCACTCATAGTCTTCCTAGATGCCGAAGAACACAGTGGGGCTGACCATGGTTGGGTTTCAGGGGCGGCTGGGGGACAACTGGAGGGCCACAGCGTCTGCTCAAACTTGAAGTTTTAAAACTTTTTTTTCATATTACCCTGACCTTTGATACATTCCTGTTTCTATAAAATATATTAATTACAATAAAAGTTGTTGACTTAAAAAAAAGTGAATTGGAGGAGAGTTAGCAAAACACAACAGATAGAAACATTCTCTGTTCATTTGGCTAGAAGTTTAGCTGCATGGAGGAGCAGAGAAGTGGGATGGTATCTAGTTTGGGATTTAAGGTCCAGATTTAAGGTTGCTTTTAACATGAAGCAGACTATGTTTGTAAGATGACAGGAATGATGGTAGTGAAGAGAGGAGAGACTAATGACGCAGGGAGTCAAGGGAATGAAGAAGACGGCTCCAAACAGCTCACGCCCATGGGTCCCAACCTACTTGTGATTTTTTCTCCCTGACCTTCTATCTGCCTATGGTCTTTGGACTTACTCAGCCACCCTCCACAACTGTGCCAGCTAATTCCTTGCAATAAATCCCTTAGAATCCCTGGTTCTGCTTCTCTGGTTAAATCCTGACATTGAATTTGATCCTTAAAAAGTCATTGAAAAGGCAATAAAATTATGCACTGGTTTCTCTGAAAGCAGAGAGGAGTCACACACTTCCAAAGTGAGAGTTCACTTAAACTGAATTTTAAGGAATTATTAAATTTGGGGCACCTGGGTGGCTCAGTCTTTAAGCATCTGCTTTCAGCTCAGGTCATGATCCCAAGGTCCTGGGATCAAGCCCCATGTTGTGCTCCCTGCTCAGTGGGGAGCCTGCTTCTCCCTCTCCCTCTGCTGTTCCCCCTGCTGTGCTCTCTCTCTCTCTCTCTCTCTCCTTCAAATAAATAAATAAAAATCTTTTAAAAAGAATTATTAAAAATTAATAAGGTAAGACAGGAGTGGGAGCAATGGTAAGCTACTGAGCCAGCTCACTGGAAAAAACAAATTTGATTTGTAGTGTTTGATTATTCCCCTGGTGTGTATATACTCCCACCATGGCCAATACCAAGCTACCAACATGATGATACAGAGTACAGAGTTGGGAAAAAATGCACAGTTGCTTTTGTGAATCCACACCACTAAGCGGAAGGTGGAGGGAGAACAGAATGTACAATGAAAAAGTAAACACCAAACTTCTTTCTTCTACAATACACTATATGGAGAAAAGATCCAATGGACACCCTTTCCCACACAGTTGTCATTGCAGTAGAAGAACAAAGTTCAGAAACATGATTGCAGGGTTTGGCAGCTTACCAATAATGACCACCATAATAATAAATTCAACTAAGAAAACTCTAGACATTGTCCTCAAGAAGCAGGTAATGTTATTTGCCTAAGATCAATGAAAGGTAAATGCAGAGAGATGTGATTCAAACCCTAGGCAGTGTACAGAGAATGCTCTTTCCACTATCACATGCTTCCTCACTACCATATCCTGTTGTAAGAACTAAACCAAGAGACCAGAATGTGTAACACCAGGAAAATCCTTATACACCCCCATTAGTCTGCGATCAAATTTTTTAGAATCTTTGTAGTAAGATAAAAATGTCCATTTGGTTTTGCAGTAATTTAAAACCAGTCTCTAACCTATTCATCTATGGCTAATTGATTTGTTACAAAGATACTAATACCATTCAATGGGGAAAGAAGAGTCCCTTCAACAAATGCTGCGACAACTGGATATCTACATGCAAAAGTATGAAATTGGACCCCTGCTTCATAGCATATAAAAAGTTAACTCAAAATGGGTTAAAGGCCTAAATTTAAGAGCAAAAACCATAAAACTCTTGGAAGAATACACAGGGGTAAACTGACATGATCCTGGATTCAGAAATGGTTTCCCAGGTTTGGCATCAAAACTTTGAATAACAAAAGAAAGTATAGATAAACTGGACTTCATCAAAATTAAAAACTTCTATGCTTCAAAGAACATTCTCAAAAAAGTGAAAATAAAATCTACAGAATGGGAGAAAATATTTGCAAATCATATATGTAGTATCCAGAATATCAAGAATTCTCACAACTCAACAACAAAAAAGACCAAAAAAATCCCTGTTAAAAATGCACAAAGGACTTGATTACACATTTCTCCAAAGAAGATATAGAGATAGCCAACAAACACATGAAAAAATCAACATCATTAGCCACGAGGTAAATGCAAATCAAAACCATAATAAAGTACCACTTCATACACCCTAGGATATAGCTATAATTTAAAAAAAATAGTAACTAAGGGGTGCCTGGGTGGCTCAGTCGGTTAAGGGGCTGCCTTCAGCTCAGATCCTGGGGTCCTGGGATCAAGCCCTACGTCAGGCTCCCTGCTCGGCAGGTCATCTGCTTCTTCCCACCCCTCTGCTTCTCCCCCTTCTTGTACTCTCTCACTCACACTCTCTCTGAAATGAATGAATAAAATCTTTTAAAAAAAATTTTTTTAAATAGTAACAATGTTAGTGAGTGCGTGGAGAAACTGAAACTTTAGTACATTGCTGATGGGAATGTAAAATAGCTCAGTATTATGGAAAATAGTTCAGTGATTCCTCAAAAAGTAAAACATAGAATTGACAAATAACCAAGCAATTCTACTCCTAAATACATACCCAAAAGAATTGAAAACAGGTATTCAAATACATGTTCACATCAGCACTATTCACTTTAGCCAAAAGATGGAAACAGAACAAATGCCCATCAATAGATAAAAAGATAAACAAATTGTAGTATAAACATACAATAAGATATTAATTAACTCATATGAAGAAATGAGTACTGGGCGCCTGGATGGCTCAGTTGGTTAAGCGTCTGCCTTCGGCTCAGGTCACAATCCGAGGGTCCTGGGATCAATACCCGCATCGGGCTCCCTGCTCAGCGGGGAGGCTGCTTCTCCCTCTCCCACTCCCCCTGCTTGTGTTCCCTCTCTCGCTGTGTCTCTCTCTGTCAAATAAATAAATAAATAGAATCTTAAAAAAAAAAAAAAAGGAAATGAGTACCGATGTATGGTACAATGTAAGTGAGCCTCAAAAACACTGTTAAGTAAAAGAAGGTAGACACAAAAGGTCACATATTGTATGATTCCATTTATACGAAATATCCAGAATAGGTAAACCCATAAAGACAGGATGCACATTGGTGGTTGCCAGGAGCTAGGGGTGGGTTAAGTGGGGAGTAATAGCTTAATGAGTATGGGCTTTCCTTTTCGGGTGATGAACATGTTTTGGAACTAGATAGAGGTGGTAGTTGCAGAACGCTGTGAATGTACTAAATACCAATGAAATATTCACTTTTTAAATGGTTAATTTTAAGTTTCATGAATCTCAATTTAAAAACAAGAAAAGCTAGGATCCAAATTTGCCTCTGTAGTTGCAGTTCATATTAAGCAATCAAAAAGAATGTCTCTTAAGTTGTACTGATTTTCATTTTATGTTAAGATCAAGTGAATTCGATTTTGTGTTTTGGAACTATTTCACTGAATTTGAAAACTAAACTAAATGTGGCTTTCAATTCTAAACAAAACAGTAAGAAATAAAGTCAAGATAGGTGGTTTGGTTGGGTTTTTGTCTTAAGAGTTTTAAAATATTTTTGAGATTTTTAATAGCAAAAGGAAATCATATTTAGTACAGCTGGATCATTTCTACATAATTGGCTTTTCATTCTTGATCTGGTTTTGAACTGTTTACTCCACTTTAGTAATTAACCATTATCAGCTTCATTAATGAAACAGAAACCACCTCCTATAATCATTTATAAAATACTTGTCAAACAAAATTTAAACAAAGAATAGGATCTGGGCAAAGTAACAGCTCTTTAAAATCTACTGCAACTAATTATAAAGTATTCTAGTTATTTTGTTGTTGTTTTCCATTTATTATGAAAGACTCCTTCAGGACCTACAGCATTTCTCTTGACATGGTTATCTGAATTCTTTTATACAAGAGAAATTATTTTAACAACAGTTTTTATCCACTGATGTGAAAAGCTGAGTTTTTAGCTGCTTATGTCTATAAATTATAAAAATCAAATTCCTATTTAATCAAGCTACCTTTAGAGACATTATTTTATATTCTACTTAATTTTTAGTTGACTGAGTAAAAAAGAGCATGGGAGACAGTTTAAGACATATTTCTTAGCTTAAGAAATTATACAAGCAAAATATATAAGCAAAATTACAGCTTGTATATCCAACAACAAATTTAAAGTATTCTAAAAGATTGTTCTACTGGCATTTAATGAGAATACCACAAAGTTTTAAATGATTTAATGATTTATAGGAAAACCTACTCCACTATTGTAACCCTTTTCCCCAAGTCTTCATATTTTATAGAGTTCAGAATATTATTAATTTAGATAAATAAGGCAAAAAAATAGAATGTTAATATAAGGGATAATGGTGAGATGCAAACTTCATATACATAAATGATGCTAGTGGCAGATCATCAACCGAGCATGTTCTTTGAGCTTCTTTTCTAGTTCATAATTGCACTTTGCTAGCTAAAAGATCAACAGTAGCAATGAAGCACAAAAAGGTCATAGGGTGATTTAATCCGTGATCTTTTTTTCATTACTATTCCACCAGAATCTTGGTCTGTGGCAATCTGTGTTCCCAGTGCCCATCACAGGGCCTGGCTCATAATGGGTGTTCAGTAAGTATTTCTTGTATGAATGAATAAATGAAGGAAGGAAGGAAGGAAGGAAGGACGAATGAATGACTGCTATGCTAACCAACCGAGCTAACTATGCAGAAACTAAAAATGAAGATGTAATAAAGTAATGCCTCTAGCATTCAAGAAAGTCAAAATATTCAGTTAAGGTGCTTATTACCTTACACCTTCAGTTTTGAATTCAAGATTTCTTTATCCTCATTTTGTAGGAGGAAAACTGAGCACTAGTAGTTGACACTTTGTTTATGCATCTGTTAGTGCTTTATCTTCCTAGGCTTTAATTGTTTTCATTCATATTTATCTAACCAATTAATCATGGATACCTTATAAGCAAATACCATGTTCATTCTTATTTCCCTGGGGCTTAATACAGTGATTTGCATGTAAGAGATACTCAATAAATGCTTGCTGAACCCAAAATTTATACTTTTTCTAAAATATTTTCTTCTTGGGGTGCCTGGGTGGTTCAGTCGTTAAGCATCTGCCTTTGGCTCAGGTCATGATCCCAGGGTCCTGGGATCGAGCCCCGCATCAGGCTCCCTGCTCCGCGGGAGGCCTGCTTCTCCCTCTCCCACTCCTCCTGCTTGTGTTCCCTCTCTCGCTGTCTCTCTCTCTCTGTCAAATAAATAAAATCTTTAAAAAATAAATAAATAAAATAAAATAAAATATTTTCTTCTTCATTTTAATGTCATTTCTAGGGTATTAATATAGTACAGACCTTCCAGAATACAGAAATCTGTAGATAATGACATGGGCATTTCTAATTATTTATGGCAATGTATTTTCAAAATCTTATTGATTATCTCTGGGTTATGAAGAAATGGCTCCAAATATTTATGTCTTCTAATTAGCATTAAATAATATTTTATGAAGTTTCTTCATTTGGCTTTTGCAGAATATTATTTTTAAAAATCATATTAATACAATGACCAATGAAGAAATTAAATTTTATAACAACCCCAATTTCAAGAGCAGAAAATTTCTCTAATGTTCCAGTTACAATTCTTCTATTTGGGAATTTAGATAAAGGAAGATAAAACTGGAAAATAAAACTGCCCAGTATTTTTCCATAATACCAGTGGAAAATCTATACGAAAAAAATATTACTTCTTTGTAATATTTGCCAAAGTGGCAAAGGTACACAAGCACCTGTTAAGGGTCCTAATTCTGAGAAAAAAAAAATATATATATATGTATATATACACATACACACCATCTGGTTTAAATGGGCAGGTGAATCTCCTTTGTAATAAATTAAAGAATTAAATGATATCAGGGAGAGTTTCAGTCACCATTCATGACACTAACACTTTTTATCTGGAAATTTCCCCATGGCTTTAGACTGTCAGATATTTTGTATAAATGCACATTAAAAATATAGAATTAAACACTCTAAATACTTTCCCTTTTCTTTAATCAATATTATGTTTAATATTATGCATAATACTATAGAAATGCACATGATTTGCGTAGACCTTTTTTTGGCATTGCCAGTCTGTTTTGTGTGATGCGGCGCTGACAGATCAGCTCAGACTCTAAATGTAAGGATAAAAAATCATTCACATTTTTAACGTGTTTATGATTACTTGGCACTTCTCTTTACATTAATGCCAGAGTTACAAGGGGTATTTTTTTTTAATTATGGAGGAGGATAGTTGCTCTTTCTTGTTATTTAACTAAATCAAGTAATTCTTTGTTAGCAGCTCTTCTGAGTCCTGCCAGAATGAACTTGTCTCATTTTGACAAGATGCAGAAGGGGCACTAATAGTTATTAAAAGCATTAAAACATTAACCTTTAGCAACCTCATTTTTCACTTGGTACCCACATTTCAGTATTTTATCAAACTGAAGTTAAACACTAAAAATTAGGAACAACTGATCTTTTCTCTTCAACCTGAAAGAATAAATGTGATAGAAATAAAGGCATTAGAAGAAAGAGACAGTAGAAATAGCTGTTTTAGTATTAACATAATTCTAATCACCTACCACTGGTGAAACTAGTGTCAGCAAGGGAATTGTTCTAGAAACATCCATTACAATTATCTTCAGAATTTCAAGATTATAGAACTGATAGTATCAGGACTTAATTTATTAAACATTACACAAGAATTCCAGATTAAAGAATTTTGAGATCAGAATATTTTAGATAGCAGCCCCTGAAATCACAAATTCAATTCAGTTCAATTTTCAGCCATTCACAGCACACCTCAATTAGTAGGTTCACAACAAATGTTACTGCTACCCCAAATCTCTTGCCACCTGACCATAACCAAAGCACTTCCTTGGCTACTAGAGGAATGCAGAGATAAATGCAACATAATTCCTTTCTAGTGGGAGACTAGGACATGTATATAAGTTATACTACACAGAGTAGAATGTCATAAATTCTATGCAAACAAAGAATGATGAAAACATAGCAAAGGAAGAAACAAATAATCAGCACAGGCCACAATAAGCATCTGTAGTTGACATTTATCACTCTTTCTAGCCAGCTGGTATCTGAAATTTTTCATTTATAAAATTCCCTCTCCTTATGAGTCTCAGTAAGGCAGAGCCCAACGTCCACTTGGAAACTGAAAATATGGCTTTTCTATCTTCCTTTGCACCTAGAATATATGCCCATGCCTTAGGCTCAACTGATCAGACATCGCCCCCTACCACCTATGTGCAATAGCAATGACAGCACAGAATTCTCTGTGGTAGTTACTGCAATTGTAAATGAAGTTCTTGGAGCAGCTGCAGCAAAGGTATTCAAAACTGTGTGTAGAACATGTCCAACCACCTACTGATGAGGAGGGTGTTTATAATGTCTCCACTAGACAAGTTCTGCAACATGATCTAGAACATTGTTACTGGTCGTACAACTGTGAACCTGATTATCCAGTCTTCCTAGTGATTCCACAGGCAACCCAATATCCTGAAAATAAACAATCCTCCATTCATACCAACCAGAATTTCTTCCTATAGTTCACAGCTAATAACCTTAGTGGACACAGAACTTAAAAAATGGCAGCTGGCTTTTCTTTAGTCATATTTTCACCTGCTGACCAAGTCCAGGATATAAAGCAAAACCCTCTATCACATATAATATAGTTAGAGCAACAGTCCCTAAGTCTAACTATCAGAACCAAAATGAGGAGCTTTCAAATTCAAGTAATGGAATTTGATCAGGAGACCCAAAGGGCAGCATTCATTTATTCCACAATATTTATCCAGTAAATACTATTTTGCAGGCACTCTGCAGGTGCTAGGGATCAAGGGTGGCAAAACAAACATTCTCTCTACTCATAGAGATGACTATCTTGTGAGGAAACATAAAGTAATCTCATAATCATCCTGATGAATAATAAATGACATAAATGCTCTGAGACAAGATAGTATGTTATAAAGGAACCTAACCAAAACTAAGATTTTAGGTTTCCCTGATGAAAGATGCTTCAGCTGAGATCCAAAAGATGAGAAATATTTCACTTGGGCCTTGAAGGATCTCAGGCAGAAATGAAAGAATGAAAGTGTCAGGTGAGTACAAAAACATTAATTCAAAAAGATACATACACCCCCATGTTTATTACAGCATTATTTATAATAGCCAAGATATGGAAGCAACCTAAGTGTCCATCAGTAGACAAATGGATAAGGAAGATGTGAGATACACACACAATGGAATATTGTACAGCAATGAAAAAAGATGAGATTATGCCATTTGAGACAACATGGGTGGATCTGGAGAGTATTATGCTAAGTGAAATAAGATAAATTGAGAACAACAAATACCATATAATTCCATTTATAAGTAGAATCTAGGGGTTCCTGGCTGGCTCAGTCAGGAGACTATGCAACTCTCGATCTTGGGGTCATGAGTTTGAGCCCCACATTGGTATAGAGATTATAAAGAAAAATAAATAAACTTAAATAAACTAGCATAAAAAATAAAAACATCTAAAGAACAAAACAAAGATAAATAAAATTTTAAAAACAATGAATAAACAAACAAAAAGCAGAATCAGACCCATAAATAGAGAGAACAAACTAATGCCAGGGTGGAGGGGAATTTGGGGTTGGTTGGGCAAAACGAGTGAAGGGAGTGGGAGATACAGGCTTCCAGTTATGGAATGCATAAGTCACAGAATGAAAGGCACAGCATAGGGAATATAGTCCATGATATTTTAATACTGTTGTAAGTGACAGATGGTAACTAACATGTGATAAGCATAGCATAATGTATAAACTTGTCAAATCACTATGTTATACACCTGAAAGTAATGTAACCTTGTGTATCAACTACACTCAAAAAAATAAAACATAGTGTTAGGTCAGTGATTGGATTAGTTGGCTCATCTCCTGGAACTATGAGGGAGTTGGAGACCAAGAGAGAGCAGTCACCTCTTTTTTTTTTAAATCATTAAGATATAATTGATATACAACACTATCAGTTTCAGGTGTACAACACAATGATTTAATATAAGTATACATTGCTAAATGATCAATCACCACAATAAATCCAGTCAACATCCATCACCACACAGTTATAATTTTTTTTCTTGTGGTAAGAACCCTCAAGATCTGTTCTCCTAGCAATCTTCAAATACACAATACAGTACTACTAACTATAGTTACCATGTTTTACATTACATCCCCAGGATTCATTTATTTATAACTGGAAGTGTGTACTTTAACCAACTTCATCCATTCACCTACCCCCCACCCCCATCTCTGGCAACCACCAATCCATACCCTGTATTCACTATTCTGGTTTTGTTTTTCTGGGGTTTTTTGGATTCCACATATAATTGAGATCGTATGGTATTTGTCTTTCTCTGTCTGACTTATTTCATTTATCATAATGCCCTCAAGGTCCATCCATGTTTTTACAAATAGCAGGATTTCCTTCTCTTTTTTGGCTGAACAATATTTCTCTCTCTCTCTCTCTCTTTCTCTCTGGGTGTGTGTGTGTGTGTGAGTATGTGTGTCTGTATCATATTTTCTTTATCCATTCATCCATTAATGGACACTTAAGTTGTTTCCATATGTTGGCTATTGTAAATAATGCTGCAATGAACCTGCAGGTACAGATATCTTCCAAGTTAGTGTTTTCATTTCCTTCAGATAAATATCCAGAAGCAGAATTGCTAATCATATGGTAGTTCTATTTTTAATTTTTTGAGGAACCTCCATATTATTTTCCATGGTGGCTGCACCAATTTACATTCCCACCAACAGCGCACAAGTCTTCCCCTTTCTCCACGTCCTCATCAACACTTGTTAGTTCAAGTCATTTTGATTTTAGCCATTCTGACAGGTGTGATGTGATATCTCATTGTGGTTTTGATTTGCATTTCCCTGATGATGAGTGATGTTGAGCATCTTTTCATGTGTCTGTTGGTCATCTCTATGTCTTCTTTGGAAAAATATCCATACAGATCCCCTGCCCATTTTTTAATCAGATTGCTTGATTTTTTGGTATTGAGTTGTATAAATTATTTCTTTAGTTTGGATATTAACCCTTTATCAGATATACATTTTGCAAAGGTTTTCTCTCATTCAGGAGGTTGCCTTTTCATTTTGTTGAAGAAGGGATTCTCCCTTCTTTGGTAACTGTGCCTGGTTGTAAGTAGCCCATTGGTCAATGAAGACTATGGATATCCTGAGGTGGGTCGCCTGAGGGGCCGGTCTGTATCCAGCTAGGGGGTTGCTGTAGACCCTTTCTATGTTCTATTGCTCAAGCCTGTTTGCCTAAAAGTGGACTCAACACTTACATCATTCCAGGATTTCTAGATCTAGATCTTGTGGGCTCTCTATAAGACATTTGAAAAAATAATTGACACACTTTTTTTTTTACAATTGATATTTCTAAGAATGAGATTGATATGTCTAAGAATAATAATTCTACTTTACAAAAGAAATACATATCTCTCATCAAACCCAAAACTTATCATGGTATTTTCCCTGGGTTATACTTCCAGAGCATCAAACAAAAGCATAAATGAAAATATTAGTTTGGGGAAAATCTCCCTTAGCAATGAATCAAAGCACATTAACTCATAGGGCTTCCTATCTTTCTTATTATGGTCTGGTATTAGAAATTGGGTATTTTGGCCCACATTGGGATATTCTGAATTCAGAACAGATGAAGCAGTATAAATAAGTAAGGGTTATTCTTTTAAATATAAATTGAATATATATTTAATATGTATTATATTTATATATAATATATATGGAATATTTGTGAAACACCCAAGTTTTTTTAGATACACTGGCAAAAACCTAAGGATAAATACTGTATGGGGCGCCTGGGTGGCTCAGTCATTAAGTGTCTGCCTTCGGCTCAGGTCATGGTCCCAGGGTCCTGGAATCCAACCCCGCCTCAGGCTCCCTGCTCCACAGGAAACCTGCTTCTCCTTCTCCCACTCCCCCTGCTTGTGTTCCCTCTCTTGCTGTCTGTTTCTGTCAAATAAATAAAATCTTTAAAAATAAATAAAAGTAAACAAATACTGTATTTTATTCAATTAACTATTAAAGCCAAATTTATCAAATCATATAATTATTTATTCCACTTAGTCAATTCTTATCTTATAAAATGTTTACTATTTCCTACCTAACTTTCTCAAAAAATAAAAGTATGTTTATGGTGAAAAATCACAGAAGACAACTTGAAAATGATTAAGTGGGTCAATTATTTTTTCAAATGTCTTATAGAGAGCCCACAAACACAAATGTGTAAGGAAAGAGTTGTGTTCATCTTTGACTGGGTGTGAACAGTGACCATAGTTTTATTTGTCAAGCACTGTATTTTTTCAGTGTTGTAACCTGAATGCCTTTAGGAGGTAGGGCTGGCGGGGGAAGCAGACTCCCTTGAATTCACCTTCACCACAGGGCCCTCCACTCCCTATTATTAGCACTTAGCCCAATGAACTCATTCACAATTCCCGTCTGGTCCCTCTTGGTCTTTGAGTTTACAACTCCTAAAAGGAAATAGTATGTATTTGGAATAATTTGTTGAGAGACAATTCCCCAGGGATGGCTTATAAATCTGCACATCTTGTAATCTATACACTTACTCCCTTTGTTCATACTATCTTTTCAAAGATGTTTGAATAGCAAACAGCCTTCAAAGAGAAGATAGCGCCCCGCCTCCAGACCAAACGGGGTGGGGCGGGGAGGCATGCTTACTACTCATCATAAAAGATTCATTGGGAAATCGGAGGGAGAGACGAACCATGAGAGACTACGGACTCTGAGAAACAAACTGAGGGTTCTAGAGGGGAGGGGTTTGGGGGGATGGGTTAGCCTGGTGATGGGCACGTTCTGCATGGAGCACTGGGTGTTATACGTAAACAATGAATCATGGAACACTACATCAAAAACTAATGACCTAATGTATGGTGATTAACATAACATAATAAAATTTAAAAATTCATTTCCCTAAACTCCAGGTTCCTCTCATATCACACCCCTCTACAGGTGCAGGTATCATCTGGCCCTCTATGTCATCTTGGGAATCGATGATTGGGGAAAAGCACAAAAGTGCTGATATTCTGGCTACTGAGATGATAGAGCATAAAAAAACAGCCCTTCATCTCTGACCCAGGAGTTTCCAGCACAGCGCCCTCTAATCTTTTAGGTGGTTCTTTCTCCGGCCTCAGGCAATTTCTTCACAGGCTTGTGCTGATCAGTACTTGGCTGAAGAATTTAAGGGGACATTTTGCTGATCTAGGGTCAGGACTAGAGTAAGGCAAGCAAGGTGCTCAGGGCCGAAAAGCTGAGAAAGCCCTAACTCTCAGGCTCAAATAAGAACCTAAGAATGAGTACCTCCTTGAAGTCTGTGGTGTGGGCATCTCTCTCACACCTCACCCTAGTCCCAGCCCTGTCCCAAGCTCCAGAGTGCTCTCACTGCTCCTGTACCACTCTCTCTCTCTGTCTTTATTTCTCTATCTCCCCCTCTCCCTCTCCTTTCCTCCCTCCCTCATCTCTCTCCCCCCTCCTCCCTCCCTCACTTTCCGTCCCTCTCCTTCTGTCTCTCTCTGTCTCCTGAGGGTTTCTCCTCTCCCATACTCAGCCCATTTAACCCTGGGATGCCTTGACCTCCCCAGGTCCCCAGCACTTTCTCTTCAGCTCAGTGCCGCCTGGGTAGCTCCTCCCTGTGCTGTTTCTGGAATCTCTCTGCAGGCAGTTAAGTTGGGCAATCATAAGGTTCTCCTTGCTGATTTCCCTTCTCTCTGGACCACTCTCCTATGTTGGCTGATATCGAATGTCTTGAAAATCATTGTGGCATATATTTCGTGAAATTTTTTAGTTGGTTCAAAACAGGCAGGAGGATGAATCTAGTCCTCATTACTACATCTCAGCTGAAGGCAGAAGTCTTGGGTTCTGTTTTGATTGCTTGGTGTTTTACTGTCCATGCTGTGAAACAAAACACTTTCAGTGGATTTTGATACTTGGGCTGTCCAAAGCATCAGACGCCAGCAGGCTTCAACTGATGAGCGGTCTTAAAGAGGCAGAGTTGCTATTTGGCCCCTTCGGAAAGGAACTTTCCCAGGAATCTGGGTGGATAACTGTTCAGGGTAAGCTGGTGTCTGCAGTAATGACTGAAGAGTATCATGGCAGGATGTGTGTTTCCAGCCCTACGGTCAGTTTTTCTACTTCTGCCTCATCTTAGGACTGTTTTCTTTATGAGTCATTTCTCAATAAACTGACTAGTTCTACAGCTCAATTTTCTGTGCTGTTTAACCCTGAAATCATCCCAGATGGGCACAGTCAGTCTAATTATGGGCCAGGCACTATACTTGGTTCTTTGTATACACTGCCTCTTTAATTTCCACAACCATCATGTTACACAGGTACTAGTGTAATCCTCATTTTATAGATGAGGGAAGCAAGGCTCAGAAAATTTAAATGACTTACTCTCCCAGGGTTACACAGCTCGTAGGTGTTTACCCAAATAAAATCTAGGTATATTCAACTCCAAGGCCTATATAGTGGTTCAGGAAGGAATAGGTTAACACAGGAGATAAACTGGACTATCCTCCTCAAAACACTGATCACGGTGGGGTGCCTGGCTGGCTCAGTTAATGGAGCATGCAACTCTTGCTCTCCAGGTTGTGAGTTCAAGTCCCATGTTGGATGTAGAGATTACTTAAAAATAAAATCTTAAAATACAAAAACAAAAAGCACTGATCACAGCATAGCATAACATAGAGATGTTGAATCACTATGTTGTGCACCAGAAACTAATGTAACATTGTATGTCAACTATACTCAAATTTTAAATTAAAACAAAACAAAAAAACAAAAAACTAAAAACACTGACCACAATACGTATGGCCTTGTGACCCCAGAAAAGAAAGAGGCCTGAAATAAAAACCATAATCCTCACTTCCTAGGAGCAACCTGGTGGAACTTCTTGGCTTGTCCTACATGGCCTATCTCATACAAGACCCATCAAAAGAACTGACAGACTAAGCTGAGTGGTCCACCAGGGCAGTATTATGGCATAAATGTAAGACTACAGTTTAGTTCTCATCTACTGGGACATGCAACCATCCATCAGGGAGAAAATCATGGAAATGGGCAAAATAGAAATAGAAATAGAAGTCCCTGGGTATCTCGTAAACCCCAAATGGCCAAGGAAATAATCCTCTAATTTTTAGCTAGATCAATAAAGTCAAGTATGAAAAAGACATTTAAGACTACTAAGAGAGTCACGGGGAGTTGAATCTAAAGTGAATTCCTATTCTATGAGATGATAGAGCTTCAGAGGAGACTTGATTATCCAAGATACATTGCAGGAATGTTTCTTCAATAACTGAAACATAGGATAATAAAATATCTTCAGGATAGTCTCTAAATGAAAGATTAGACTGAAGTCTCAAAAGGAAACTAACATAAGTAATCTAAGCGAACAGGCTCAATCATTTATTGGCAACCCAAATACACATTGTATTCTCTTTCTCCTAGATGATTAAGAATAACTGTTAAATAAGATTTGGAAAATTGAACTTCCACTACTCTTCAATTGATAATATTCTATATTACTCCTTAAGCCAATGTAAATTGCCTAAGAAAATAGGGGTGCCTGGATGGCTTCGTCAATTAAGCATCGGAGACTTGGTTTTGGCTTAGGTCATGATCTCAGGGTCGTGAGATTGAGCTCTGCATGGGGCTCAGCACTCAGAGGGGGGTCTACCTGAAATTCTTTCCCTCCATCCCCCTCTGCTCTTCCCCACCCCTGCCCCCACACGCGCATGCGTGCTCTCTCTCTCTAAAATAAAATAAATAAATAAATAAAATCTTTAAAAAATAAAATAAGGTAAAATGCCTCAGAAAAATCAACTTAAATATTTTCCTATCTAGCCCCCTGCCAGCCAACCAATCACAAACCAGAATCAGCCCAGCCTGACCCAGACCACAAGGACTACCCTGCAGACACATGAACAAAAGAAATAGTTATTGTTTTAAGACATTGAGTTTGGGGGTGGTTTATTATGCAGCAATAGATAAATGATACAACTTCTGATTCACTTCAGTACTTTATTCCAACCATTCAATGACCACCCCCACTACCATTGTCAGCACCTAATTTTACCTCCTTTTTCAAATGAGAAAAACAGACATACTTAACTCCCACCCTGACCTAACACCACGCTATAGCATAGTGGCAAAGAGTACTGATTCTGAAGCCAGACTTCCAATTCTTATCTTGGCTCTGGCACAGATAAGCTGTAAGGCTGAGAGAAAATTACATGTTCCTTTTCCGTAAAAGCAAGGATGATGATAATACCTACCTCATACAGTTGCGGTGAAAATTATGAACAAAGTCTTCAGACCATTTTGTTGCCCATACTCAATAATCTAAAAATATAAGCTACTATTATTTTTATTGTGCACTGGCCAGTAACCCAGAGCTTGATTTTTTAATAGCTTTATTCACATACCATATTTATTATTCATATACCATAAAATTCACACATTTAAAGTGTACATGTCAGTGGTTTTTAGTATGTTCACAGAGTTGGGCAACCATCACCACAACCTAATTTTAGAGCATTTTCATCACCCCAAAACAAAGCTTGATTCTGAGACTTGAAATACTAAAGTGGCTGTCATCCACATCCTTGAGGAAAGGCCAAAAGTCCAACAGGGAATACCAAATACCAATGCCAGTCTAATGAGCAGGAGCAGAACTATAAACAAGAGGTTGAAGCCAAGAATTAGGGTCAGATGGAAACAGAATTGGAGAGGAAATGAAGTTCAATACATAACCACAAACAGTACTAGCCTGTCTACAGCTGACATTTTCACATTTGCCAGACTGACTTAAAGGTGTAGCACCCCGGGAAGCTTCTCGCTTCCCACATTCAGACCTACCCGGCCAAGGTTTAGAAAGCCAGGGCTTGTCCCAGATTCCTGCCCTCTAAAACGTTCTAACATATCCTGGTATCCAAGGTTCTTCGGGTTATAAATATAACCTTCAAATATCCTCCAAATTCCAAAGAACTGAGGGGATCACCTTTCTCTTTTATGTCCAGCTAACATAGCTTAAGCCTCCATCCTATGTGACCTCAGAGCATTTTGTCCACTCCCCAAGTACTTCTAAGATTCCTTCGGAAATGCTTCCATGTCCCCACAAATGTATCATTATTGTTTCTTGCCATCTCTCCCTCCAGCCTACTACTCCGTTTCTCACAAGAGCTCTTCCTGCTATCTCAAAATCCTTTCTCCACCCTGCCCAGGGTATCCACCTAAAACTTTGTGCCAAGTGTAGACATAGGCACCTCCCTAAAATCCCAAAGCACAGCTAACCTGAGTCTTTAATGTTCATCAGTGTAACTGCTGACTTAAAGATAAAAGAAACTACAACACAGGAAAAGATGATTATTTAAAACAAAATTTTAGTCATCATTGCCCTAGTATCTACTGGCAATACTTTACCACAGAGGGTTCCCTACCAGTGATCTTCAGTTGGCCATAGTGTTGTAGAATGACAGTTCTCCTCCCAAAGTTAGGAGTCCTTTCAACAGTTGTTACCTTTTCCTTCCCAGACCATGGGCTTTCCCTCTCTTTCCCAAACCCAGCCAGAGTAAAAGGCTGGCCTTCTCTACTTAGGAGCCACATGTCCTCCTTGAGGATGACTGATGGTGGGAATGAGCATGATATTCAGAAACGATCTCCTATTTCCCACCATGCAAAATATGATATGGACCCTGGCTGCAGGAAGCCAATCCATAATTGTTGACAGTAGAGTTTCCAAAGTTTGACTTATTCAACCTTAACTAGGATCACATGTGGCTCACTGATTGTCCCACTCAGATGCCACCATGTCAGATCCAGTCCAGCTCCTTTTCACACACTTCCTTCCAGGTTACAATGAAAAGATTTCAGATCTTCATGTTCCTCTTATGGTCTGCTCTCCCAATTTCTTATAAACAAACATTTACATGATAGACACACACACTTATATACTGTCATAAAGCAGCCTAATTCTGGAATTATAAAGAAAACAACTAACTGTAAGCAGCCTGTTCCATAAAAAAAAAAATGCACACAATGTAGAAGATGCACATAATTCATAATACTAAACCAAACATCTATTATCTTAAAATTAAGCATATTAATTTGTTTTGTTTCACTGGGTCAGGACCCCCCAACACAATAAGTAGAATTACTCATTATTCAACATCTCCAAGACTAAAGGGATCACTAAAATGCTTACAGAACAATTCCAAGCTTTATCACACAATACAGAGACTGGCTACTGTCCTTAAAATGACATTTTTTCCAGCTCAGGTGATTTGTCTATGTCTAGTTTGATCACCTTTGGTCAGGGGGCAGGATCATAAGAGCCTCCATGCCTTAAGTATTCTTCCCAAATCCAAAAGTCTCTGAAATATGAAAGCTTGTTTTCATAACTCATTTGGCTGCAAACCTGGCTACCTCCCATAATACACAAATATTAACTCAAAATGGATAAAAGACCCACATGTAAGAACTTAAAACCATGAAACTCTTACAAAAAAAAGAAGTAAATTTTCACAACTTCGGATTATGCAATAGTTTCTTAGATATTACACCTACAACATAAGAAACCAAATTAAAAATAGGTAATTTGGACTTCATCAAAATTAAAAACATCTGTGCTTCAAAAATACCATAAAGAAACTAAAAAGACAAACATAAAATAGAGAAAAATATTTGCAAATCATGTTTGATAAGGGACTTAATCCAGAATACACAAAGAATTCTTACAACTCAGCAAAAAGACAAGTAATCCAACTTAAAAAACAATCAATATGTTTGTATAGACACTCCTCCAAAGAAGATATACCATGAAAAGATGCTCAACATCATTAGTCATTAGAGAAATGCAAATGAAAAACACGCGGAGATACCATTTCACATCACATTAGATGACTCTAATTTAAAAAAAAAAATTAAAACAAGCATTGGCAAGGATGTAAAGGAACAGGAACTCTCATCCATTGCTTTTGACAATATAAAATGATGTAACTGCTTTGGAAAATAGTTTGGCAGTACCTCAAAAAGTTAAATGACCTCATGACCAAGCAATTCCACTCCAGGGTATTTGCCCATAAAAATTAAAAGCATATAAAATTAATAAGTCAGGAAACGACAGATGTTGGTGGGGATGTGGAGAAAGGAGAACCCTCCTACACTGTTGATGGGAATGCAAGCTGGTGCAACCACTCTGGAAAACAGTATGGAGGTTCCTCAAAAAGTTGAAAATAGAGCTACCATACAATCCTGAAATTGCACTCCTGGGTATTTACCCCAAAGATACAAATGTAGGGATCCGAAGGGGTATATGCACCCCAATGTTTATAGCAGCAATGTCCACAATGGCCAAACTGTGGAAAGAGTCAAGATGTCCATAGACAGATGAATGGATAAAGAAGATGTGGTATATATACACAATGGAATATTATGCAGCCATCAAAAGGAATGAGAGCTTGCCATTTTCAACAACGTGGATGGAACTGGAGGGTGTTATGCTGAGTGAAATAAGTCAATCAGAGAAAGACATGTATCATATGACCTCACTGATATGAGGAATTCTTAATCTCAGGAAACAAACTGAGTGTTGCTGGAGTGGGGCAGGGAGGGATGGGGTGGCTGGGTGATAGACATTGGGGAGGGTATGTGCTATGGTGAGCGCTGTGAATTGTGCAAGACTGTTGAATCACAGATCTGTACCTCTGAAACAAATAATGCAATATATGTTAAGAAAAAAAAAAGAAGAAGAAGATATAGCAGGAGGGGAAGAATGAAGGGGGGGAAATCGGAGGGGGAGACAAACCATGAGAGACGATGGACTCTGAAAAACAAACTGAGGGTTCTAGAGGGTAGGGGGGGTGGGAGGACGGGTTAGCCTGGTGATGGGTATTAAAGAGGTCACGTTCTGCATGGAGCAATGGGTGTTATGCACAAACAATGAATATGGATCACTACATCAAAAACTAATGATATAATGTATGGTAATTAACATAACAATAAAAAAATTTTTTAAAAATCAAAAGCATATGTTCACACAAAAACGTGTACACAAATGTTCATAGCAGCATTATTCATAATAGCCACGAAGTGGAAACAACCCAAATATCCATCAACTGATGAAGCAATCAATAAAATGTGGTACAACTGCACAACGGAATATTATTCAGTCATAAAAAGGAATGAGGTACTGATACAGGCTACAACATGGATGGAACTGTGAAAACATTATGCTAAGTGAAAGAAGCCAGAGAGAAAAGGTACTTATTCTATGATTCTATTTATATGAAATACTCAGAATAGGCAAATCATTAGAGACAGAAAGTTGATTAGAGGTTGCTAAGGAGTAGGGTGAGAGAGAAATAGGGAGTGACTGCTAATGGTTATGGAATTTCTTTTTGGGTAATGAATTTTCTAGAATCAGATAGTGGTGATCAATACACAACTTCCAAATATACTAAAAACCACTGAATCATAGGCTTTTAGAGGGTGAAATTCATTGTACATGAATATCTCAATAAAGCTAGTATTCAAAAGTAACAAAACAAAAAAACACGACAAGTTTTTTTGGTGGCCTAAACTGAGTGAGGTTGTATATAATCTTTAATATCCATATTAAATGAATATGCATTTATTTGCTGCAGAAATCTGTGTTTAATTATGAGTACTTCCCCAGATCCTGCCAGGGGTGTTATATAATGTACAATACCCAGAGATTAGTGCCTTCCTAAAATCTTAAATTTTCTGAATCTCAGAACACATGGGGCCCAAGGTTTTGAATAAGAAATTATGGGCTTGTATAATAAAAAAAAACCTGATTTAGGGTGTATAGTGAATATCAGAAAAGAAAATTTTGAGCTTGACAGATAATACTAAAGTTCTCTAATGCATAAGGCATCACTTGGAGGAAATAAAAGAATCTAACACATAGGATAATCATGAGGATAAATAAGTTAATTAATATAAAGTCCTTAGAACAGTGACTGACACATAGTAAGCACTTTTTAAACATCAGTATTGCTATTATCTTGTTGAAGTGGGAGTTTGGTTCCAATGGCAGTTCTTCTGGGTCTAATCCCTTCCAGTGGACCAGGTGTTAGAGATGTTTATGGTTCCATAAAACCAGTATTATCTTCTACTGTAAACTTTGGCTTCCCATGTCAGGAGAAGGGGGGGGCAGGACAGGCCTCCTGAGGCACAGCACAGAACGCTAATAGGGGAAAATATCATAGACTAGCATAATGAAGGGTAGAATTCAGTGGAGTTGGTTACCTCTGTGGCTTTGAATGGACCCAAAAAGTCATCTTCCAGATTTTGATAAGAACAGGTTATACAAGCATAACAAGAAGAGAATTAGACAGGGAATTCCACTAGAATGCCCCTCCTGTGGGCCACTGTCGGTTGTGCACACTTAGCACCTCTGGTTTGTATAATGTAGATGTCCTGTAGGGTTGTGGTTCAATGGTGTAGGAAATTGCAGGAGAGCCCTCATTGCATAGAATTGTCGGTTTTAGTAAAAGACTATATTAAAGTATTGTTTGCAAATTCTGCACTGGTGAGGTAGGTGGGCCAGCAATGTTATCTAGAGGAGATATGGTCGTGGAAATTTTCTTCCAGAATTTCGTTGATATAATCTGTTTGGCAAATTGGTCTTTAGGTGATTGGCAATGGACGTATGAACATACACAAAGGAATCTGCCATGATTATTGGAGTCATAACAAGTCTGAAGGCCACTGGTAAGTTGTTAAGATATCTCTGGAGATAACTCTTTAAAAAACAGGGGAGATGACTCCATCAATCAGGAATCTAGAATATGGGCCTTTTGTTAAGGGCCATTTCTACTATCAAAATTCAGGGGCCAAATCTGAAAAACTGAATCACACATAAGAATCTGATTTACTAAAGAAATTGTTCAATTATTTAATTAGACTAAACTTATCAGACTCAACTAAAAGCTAGAATTATTTTTTTCCATTTCACCTAATAAGGTGGATAAGGGGTTCACAAGAAATTGCAGATTATAGAAAATAAGCTACAGTTTCTGTACACATCTGTGTAAATAAAAGTAAATTTGCACTCCACCACATATGGTTTTACATATTGATCAAAATTGATCAGCATACTTGTGAAAGATTTGGAGCACATTAGATGATGACATTAATGTTTTAAAAAAACAAATAGCCAATTCCATTAAAATAAAAGTACAGTTACCCACCCTTTGGTCCCACACTGACTCCACCATTGTTAATAGGACTTTGGGGTTGCATCCCCCAGTCCTCCCACTCTGCCAGGCAAGCAGCTTCAGAATCCAGAGTCTAATCCAACAAGAGGTAGTTTGGGTTTCATAACTAGGACCATCCATCTTGCTGTTCCCCCAACATTTTGATAATACCCCAAATGCCTGTTTCTTGGACTCCCTCATTAATTTGAATGAGAATAGACTTTCTGTTTACTTAAGAAAGATACCAGTCATAGCTTTTATTTCTTTGTTTTTAATCTCCATGCATGAAGGACAAGAGGGCAGTGCCCATGATGTTCTCATTTCATTAAGAAAAAAACCAACAACAATGTGTGTATATCAGTTTCCTAGGGCTATCATAACAAATCACCACTGGGTAGCTTAAAACAACAGAAATTTATTCTCTCACAGTTGTGGAAGCCAGAAGTCTGAAATCAAGGTGTCAGCAGGGTTGATACCCTTTGGAGGCTTTGAGGGAATCCATTCTATGCCTCTCTCCTAGTTTCTGGTGGCTGTAGGCAATCCTTGGCTTGTAAACACTTGTAAAAACCACTCCAATTTCTGCTTCCATTGCATGACATTCTCTCCTGTGTGTCTTTTTTTCTGTCACCTTTTTAAAAAAGATTTTATTTTTAAAGTAATCTCTACACCCAAAGTGGGGCTTGAGCCCACAACCCCAAGATCAAGAGTCACACACTCTACCAACTAAGCCAGCCAGGCACCCCCTTTTCTGTTACTTCTAAGGGCAACTGTCTTTGGATTTAGGATTCATTCTAATCTAGGATGATCTCATCTTGAGATTCTTTTCTTAATTACAAATACAAAGATCCGTTTCCAGGTAAGGTCACATTCACAGGTACAGGGAGTTAAGGCTTGGACATATCTTTTGGAGAGACACAATTCAACCTACTACAAAGCATATTTAAACCTTTTAGGAAATAGGGATGTCAGTTTAAATATTAATACCAGGGCAATAAATTATTAAGTAAGACAATCAATCAGAATTACAGACTTTTTAGATGTTAAAGGTTATTTTCACAGGCCACAGCAACAATCTCTGAAGTCAGGGTGTCTCTTAATTAGAATTAACATTTACGAGGAGTTTTATGATACAAACTAGTATCTGCTTTTCTGACTTTCTAGAAGACTAAACATTTTTCCTTATCTTACTGAGATTTCTTTTACCATAATTATGAAGGTCTGTGGTTTTTCAAGACCAAGTCTTAGAAAGCCATTAGTTAGCAGCAACAGGAAAAAATAGGTATGAGAGCTCAAAACTTACCCTATGGTGGACAAAGGAGCAAAATAGAACAGACACATTTTTCTAATCTTACACCAACAATTTCATTCCAAATGTCTCCTGACAGGCATACACCATATACAGGAAACCATTTCATGCTTCTCACTTTTGCACACTTCAGAAATTGGCATGGATATGCTCAACATGCTGTGTCCATTCACTACCAGGAAGAAGGCTTGATTGGTGTTGAACTGTAAGAGCCTTCCAATTATTTTGATGAGTTCACTCATGTTGATGTGATCAGGTGCAAGGAACTCAGTTTTATCCAGGATAGGAAACTGCTTCTCACCCTATATAGTTCCTTTCCCCCCCGCCCCTTGAATGGTTCTCTTATCACTGGGGTTTTGGTAGGATGTTGCTCTTGAGTAACTCCGGCATCTTTTATTCTTTGTTCGAAGGTACAGCACCACTTGAAGGTCTTCTCCAAGGTCTTGGCATGGTAGGTTGAGGTGGTTTGGCAGCAGTGGTGACTCTGACTGTGGTGACAACAACTTCTGCAAAGATCTATGAAATAGCTACTATGTTCCTTCTTCTCCTGGCTCTTCCTCCCTCAAATGTCCCCCTACTCTCTTGTAACTCTTCCTCTATTAGACCCTTCCCATATGAAGGCTATAAACATGCTCAAGACTTGTTCATAAAAATAAAAGCAAAAACAGAAACAAAAACCCTCCCTTATTTCTGTATCCCCTTTTAATCACTACTAGAATCATAGGATTGGTCAAGGGTTGGAGTGTCCTGCTGGCATTTGGCTTTTTTAAAAAGTGTACAGGAGCACCTGGGTGGCTCTGTCAGTTAAGTGTCTGACACTTGATTTAGCCTCTGGTCATGATCTCAGGGTAGTGGGATCGAGCCTCCCCCCACCTTGGGCTCCATGCTCAGCATGCAGTCTACTTGTCCCTCTCCCTCTGCTACTCCCTACCCCCTGCCCTGCTTGCATGTGTGTGCCCTTTCTCTCGCGTGCGTGCGCGCAAATAAATAAATAAAATCTTTAAAAAAAAAGTGCACAGAAATTAGGTGTAAGAGAGAGACTATGGTCTGTCCAGAGCGCCTATTATAAGAGCCCTGTCTGGTCAGGGAAAGAAAATTAGACCACAAAAAAATAATCTGATAAGCAGAGAGAATATGGACATATTCAAAAATAGAAGAGGTAGATGAGGTCAAAGAGACCTAGATAGATTGAAAGAAAGGTTATAGTCAAACAATTAGATATGAAAGCTTAAAACTTCTTTTTCTTTTAAGATTTTATTTATTTATTTGACAGAGAGAGACACAGCGAGAGAGGGAACACAAGCAGGGGGAGTGGGAGAGGGAGAACCAGGCTTCCCGCCGAGCAGGGAGCCCGATGCGGGGCTCCATCCCAGGACCCTGAGATCACAACCAGAGCCGAAGGCAGACGCTTAACTGACTGAGCCACCCAGGTGCCCCGAAAGCTTAAAACTTCTGATGAGAAACAATTCTTGGTGAAAGATCAAGGGTATGACCAAATGATCAAGGGATGACCAAAACAAATTCAATGTCTCTAGAAATGAGGAGGCCAAGGAAGACCCTTAGCTAAATTGTCCACATAGACATGAATGCAGGCAAAGCATGAAGTAATCAAAAAGACTGTAAGCCAGTTCCTCAAATCTAGGAGTAAAGTAGAATACCCAAGATAGAAGGTCAGTAATTGATAGCAATAAGGAGGAATAGAAGATTCTTCAGCTGGATGATACAAACTTAAAGTGGAGGTTTTACACAAGCAGGTATGAATAATTACTTGGCAGTGTCATTGGGGAATTAGAATAACCAGTCTAGTTCTCAGCTGAATGTGGGTGGGGCATAGAAGAATAATTACCACCATTGAAAGGGCAGCAGGGCTTGTGGTGTCCTTGAGGAAGAGCTATTAGAGAAGAAGGTGACTTGACGTAGGGAGAAGACCAGTTGGGAGACTGTCGCTTCATCTGGATGAGAAAGGATGATGGCCTAACCTACCCAGTAGCCGTGAGAATACAAAGAAGGAAATATGTCCTAAAGATATAAAGGACATATATTGCTTTGATAACTAATTAGGTGTGAAGAATAACTAGGAAAAATAAAGGACAACTCTTAGGATTCTGTTTTGGGCAAATGGCTATGAATGTGCTCTTTACTGAAACAGAGGGAGGAGCAGGTTTAAAAAAAATAATGGGATCAGGTTCTGACCTCGTTGTGCCTCTGGAAATGCCCTATAAGCAACCAAAAATATATATTCTAGGCTCATGAGAGAGATTGGGGCTACAGAGATAGATTTGAGAACCGTCATCCCTGAAAGGAAGTCAAAGACAAATAAGGGAAAGAGATCATTTAAGGAGGTGTTTTGTTTTGTTTTAATGAATGAATGAAACCTCTTTATATCTGTGGCTCTGTGTTAATCTTTTTCCTTTTGGTCAGTAGTCCTAATTTGTTATTTTTGTTGAACTTGTTCCCCATCTCCCTCTTGACAAACAATTATTGATCATGTCCATTGTGCCAGCTATTGGGAATACAAAAGTGAAAAGCATGGTGCTTTCCCTGCTGTTTCTCTAACCTCTCACTACGGTTCTGAGGCTCTTGCCCCTTTTACCAGGCTCTTAATCTTGTCATTACCTTCAATTATTTATAAGAGTATGAACTCTTTCTCCCATTAGACTAAGCCCGAAGGGCAGAGACCCTGTGTCATTCTCTGCTGTATTCTAGACACTAAACAGTGCCTGAAACAAAGCAGACTCTCCAAAAATATTTATTAAGGTAATGAATGAAAAACAACAAAGTTTGACATACAAGCTTGACAAAGTAAACTCTTGTAAACCAATATAACAAAAAGTACAAAAGTCATCGCCATCCTGGTTAATTAATTAATTAATTAATTTTTAAAGATTTTATTTATTTATTTGAGAAAGAGAGAATGAGAGATAGAGAGCACGAGAGGGAAGAGGGTCAGAGGGAGAAGCAGACTCCCTGCTGAGCAGGGAGCCCGATGTGGGACTCGATCCCGGGACTCCAGGATCATGACCTGAGCCGAAGGCAGTTGCTTAACCAACTGAGCCACCCAGGCGCCCCCTGGTTAATTTATTTGTAATTTATTAATTGAATTAAAAAAGAAAAAATAGGCAAGCAGAAAATAATAGTTACTGCATCTCACACCCATTAAGATGGCTAACAGCAATCACAACAAAAACGGAAAACACCAAGCGTGGGCAAGGGTGTGGAGAAATTGGGACCCTTATGCAATGTTGCTAAAAATGGAAAATTGTGCAGCCACTCTGGAAAACAGTGTGATCTTTCCTCAAAAAATCTAAAGTAGAATTACTCTGTGACCCAGCAATTCCACTTCTGGGTACAGAGCTAAAAGAATTGAAAGCCGGGACTCAAACAGATAAACAACACCCTTATTCATAGCAATATTATTCATAATAGCCAAAAGCAGGAAGCAACCCAAGTGTCCCTCAGTGGATGAATGAATAAACAAAATATGGCACATGCATAAGATAAAATATAATTCAGCCTTAAACAGGAAGGAAATTCTGATGTGCATGAATAAAACTTGAGGACATGTTATGTGAAATCATCTAGTCACAAAACAAGTACAATTTGCAATGATTCCACTCACTGTACATAAGGTACCTAAAGTAGTTAAATTCATAAAGACAGAAACTACAATAGCAGTTGCCAGTGCCTGGGAGTACTGCAGTGGAACAAGGAGTTAATATTTAATGGGCACAGAGTTTCCATTTTGCAAGATGAAAAGAGTTCTGGAGATGGATGTGGTGATTGGTTGCACAACAAAGGGAAAGCACTTAATACTACTGGAGTGTACATTTTAATATGGTTAAGATGGTACATTTATTGTATTTTACCACAATTTTTAAAATTAATTTTAAAAAAGAGACTATGCACCGGGGCACCCGGGTGGCTCAGTGGGTTAAGCGTCTGCCTTTGGCTCAGGTCATGATCTCAGGGTCCTGGGATCAAGCCCCACAGTGGGCTTCCTGCTCAGCGGAGGGCTTGCTTCTCCCTCTCCCTCTGCTGCTCCCCCTGCTCATGCTCCCTCTCTCTCTCAAATAAATATTTAAAAAATAAAAAAGAGACTAATCACCAAAAAAATTAAAAAACTGATTACTTAGTAACAACCCACATCAATCAAAACGCGTAGGGACCAAGAAACTCGGTCCGCCCAGCCGCAAACCAGCTTGACCGCTCAGGCCCTGGGAGCCAGAAACCAAGGGCGGGGAAGGGCCAGGCCTGGGGCTCCGCGCAGGGTGAGGCTGCCCAGAGGCCGCTAGCTCAAGGAGGTCACCCGCGGACTGGGCCGCCACTGCGCAAGCGCAAATGGAGGTTGCCGAAGCGCCTTTTAAACGTACCGGAAGTGACGTTTGTAACGCTGAGGCAGGTTCAGGGAAGATTCGGGTAGGTGAGCAGGGCTGGGGCTGTGGTCCTGGGCCATTATGAGCTGCACCATCGAGAAGATCCTGACAGACGCCAAGACGTTGCTGGAACGGCTGCGGGAGCACGACGCGGCCGCAGAGTCGCTAGTGGATCAGTCCGCCGCGCTGCACCGGCGAGTGGCCGCTATGCGGGAGGCGGGGACGGCGCTTCCGGACCAGGTCGGGCAGAGGGTAGGGGGCCGTGCTCGCAGGATCTGTGCACCCGAGGGGTGGAGGGCGAAGGAAGGTGGGAACTCGGCTTTAAGTTTATGCCTAGTCTCAGAGGGTGGCGGTGAGAGCGTTCTGCGGGGTCGCGGTTGAGAATGCTGCCCTGGAGCCCCGATTCCTCCTCCTTCGGTTGCATCCGCTGCTGTTCCCCTGTTAACGGCGCGCTTAGTCTGTCTCTGTTTGTCCAGTATCAAGAAGATGCATCCGATATAAAGGACATGTCCAAATTCAAACCTCACATTCTGCTGTCCCAAGAGAATACACAGATTAGAGACTTGCAGCAGGAAAACAGAGGTTAGTCAGGCCTTTTGGTGTAGTTATGATTTTCTCATATCCAGTAATATTTCAAAAGTTCGTGCCAAACTAACTATTCACATCCTGTATGTATCTCCAGATTACTACTTTTTTTCCCCCCCAGATTACTACTTTTAAAAGAGTTATTCTGTGATGGCCCAGTAACAATAAAGTTTGTTACATTACCCTTTTTAAGGTCATCTGACTGATTTTGTATCTGTAGGCAGCTTATCAAAAGGGTGCTTCATAGAGTTGAATTATTGCATGGCTTATTTATGTATCCCCATATGTATATTTGCACAACAAGAGTGTTAATATACTCAAGGGCTTGAATTTTTTATGTTTAAACATTAATTGAAATAAACACGTTAAGATTGAAGAGGTTTTTTAAATGTTCTTGTGCAAGGTGGAAGAACTGAATTTTAGCCTCAGGGTATATATTCTTAGGCTTCATGAGGACATTATTAATGGTAGCAGTATGAAGTTATTTGTGTATCAGTTGACAGCTTTCACATGTATCATTCCATTGTATTCTCATATCTTCATTTTGATGTAGATAAGCCGTAGGTACTTAATATTACAATGCAGTTAAGAAATAGGCTCGGAGAGGGTAATGATTTGCATAAGAGTAGTAGTAAGCTAGTAACTCACTGAAGAAATCCATGTCTTCTGATTCTACATCCCATGTTGTTTCTACCAGACTATGCTGCCTCTGCCTAGAAAGTTATTTTTCTTGTAGACCTTAACTGTTGAGTTTTGTAGACTTAAACACTGGTTATAACTTTGCATTCACAATATCTCATGGAGTGTCATAAAATTACAATGTTAAAAGAGTTTTGGCTTTGGGAGCTCTCAGACGTCACTGCCAAGCGATTTTATTTTTTTGATAGAGCTATGGGTTTCCTTGGAGGAACACCAGGATGCTTTGGAACTCATCATGAGCAAGTACCGGAAGCAGATGTTACAATTAATGGTTGCTAAAAAGGCCGTGGATGCTGAACCAGTCCTGAAAGCTCACCAGTCTCACTCTGCAGTAAGAAACTTTGATGAATAAATTCTGAATGAACGGGATTAAAATCTTGAACGGGATTAAAATCTTGAATTGTTTAAAATTGATTGCTTGTTTTTGAAGTAAGCTTGTTTTCCTTTCATGTTTATGAAAGGAAAAAATCCACATTCGCTATGGATTTTGCTGTAGCTTTGTAAGGATATGAATAGAAAGAAGGGGGTAAGGGGCTGCTCAGGAGCTTTTTTCTTTCAGTGGGACTAAGGTTCCCCACTCCCGCCTGCCCCAAGATCTCTTTTCAAGATGAATGGATGCTTATGCAAACATAAGGCAAGGTAGTGCTGAAGGTGCTCAGTAAATACTTGGTTGTTACTGTACTTTCACTAAAATATAAGCTCCTTGATTGTAAGGAGCATGGGTTCTTCTCTTATCCCTAACACAGTACCTGGCACATAGCAGGCAGTCAGTAAACCTTTGTTAAACTGAACTACATAGCATCATACTATGTTGTTGGAGAGAAGTATGGTTTTTAAAAAATACATGGCATGGTTTCTACACTTTGGTTGCTTATGTTTTAATTTGGGAGAACCAGTAATTGTGCTTAAGTTTGTAGAGTGCTTCACAGGTGTCATTGTACATTCATATGTACTATATCATTTAAACCTGGATTGATAGATTGGCATCTCACTATCTGTTCCATGAAATTTATGAAAGATAAGTTTCATCTTAGATTCCTTTGAAAGCATTTTACAGAGTTAACAAAAGTCTTAGGGAACAGGAATATTTTAAATATGTGACTAGCTCTCAAAGTAAATAAATAAATAGCTCTCATCTAGAAGAGAAAAATAAACTATTTTCTGTAATCTGGAGGAAAAAACTTAAACCTTAATACAGTTTAGCTCATATGAAAAACTTGGGAAGAGATATATCCAAAGATAGAATAAGGTACCTTGGAATGTGGTAGGCTTCCTGCCAATAAAAGTATTCAGTGGGTGGTTAGACTAGAATCAATCTTGAAAACAAATTGTGAATACCACAAATGACTTTATTATGGCTTTGCCTCTAAGGACTCAGATTACAGTGAAACTCCTATGTAACTTCTGTAGCTTAGATTAAATGAACATAATGCACATGTTCTCATGAACTTCGTATCTGCAGAAAAGATAACTTTTTCACCTTTTTTTCTTAATATCTTCACAGGAAATTGAGAGTCAGATTGACAGAATATGTGAAATGGGAGAAGTGATGAGGAAAGCAGTTCAGATGGATGATGACCAATTTTGTAAAATTCAGGAAAAACTAGCCCAATTAGAGGTAAGATTGTTGCCATTGTAAGCTCACAATATTCAGGGAGTTTTCTCAGAGTCTGGAAGGTATGCCATCACTATCCTAGGCAGTGTTATTAATGTTTTCTGTGTGTTCATGATTTAAAATTAAAATTCCTCCTCCAGGGGTGTCTGGGTGTCTCAGTCGGTTGAGCATGTGACTCTTGATTTCAGCTCAGGTCATGATCCCAGGGATGTGAGATTGAGCCCCGTGTTGGTCTCCACCCTCAGCTTCTGTCTGCTTGAGATCCTCTCCCTCTTCCTCTGCCCCTCCTCCTATTCTCTCTCTCTCTCAAAAAATAAATCTTAAAAGAAAACAACTTCTCCATACCCTTTTCAGGAAGGTAAATGTAATCAGCAGCAAACAGTAAAAATGCCAACTATGTATTGGCTAGAAATTGAGATATTATCATATCAAGAGGGTAGAGAGAGTGGAAGAGACAAATTACATGTGAGCTAAAATCCCTCCTCTGGGGACGCCTGGGTGGCTCAGTTGGTTGAGCATCTGCCTTTGGCTCAGGTCGTGATCCTGGGGTCCTGGGATAAGAGCCCCGCATCGGCTCCCTGCTCCACGGGGAGCCTGCTTCTCCCTCTCCCTCTGCCTGCCGCTCCCCCTGCTGTGTGCGTGCTCTCCCCCCCCCCCCCGCTTTCTGACAAGTAAATCTTTAAAAAATAAAAAAAATTGGGGGGCATCCGGGTGGCTCAGTCGTTGAGCGTCTGCCTTCGGCTCGGGTCATGATCCCAGAGTCCTGGAATTGAGCTCCACATCGGGCTCCCTGCTCAGAGGGAGGCCTGCTTCTCCCTCTCCCATTCCCCCAGCTTGTGTTCCCTCTCTCGCTGTCTCTCTCTCTGTCAAATAAATTAAAAAATAAATAAATAAATAAAAATAAAAAAATTTTTAAAATTTTAAATAAATAAAATCCCTCCTGTCATAAAAGGAAGTCAAATAGGTAATACCTAAAATCGATGATCAAGAAATAGCAGAACACGGGGCACCTGGGTGGCTCAGTCATTAAGCGGCTGCCTTCGGCTCAGGTCATGATCCCAGTGTCCTGGGATCGAGCCCCGCATCAGGCTCCCTGCTCTGTGGGAAGCCTGCTTCTCCCTCTCCCACTCCCCCTGCTTGTGTTCCCTCTCTCTCTCTCTCTCTCTCTGTCAAATAAATAAATAAAATCTTAAAAAAAAAAAATACAACAGGCATATTAATAATTATTATTTCTTTATTAATTATGGAAGTAAGTACCAAAAGAAATAGATAAAAGTATTAAAAGTGGGGGCGCCTGGGTGGCTCAGATGGTTAAGCGTCTGCCTTTGGCTCGGGTCACAATCCAGGGTCCTGGGATTGAGCCCCACATCCGGCTCCTCACTCAGCGGGGACCCTGCTTCTCCCTCTCCCTCTGCCTCTCCCCCTGCTCATGCTTTCTCTCTCTATCTCTGTGTCTCAAATGAATAAATTAAAAAATCTTAAAAAAAAAAAGTATTTTATAAAAGTGGTTGCCTTTGGGGAACAAAGCCAAGGGTCTGCCGTTTATTTTATAAACCTTATAGTTTTGATTCTTTAGAAGTTATTTTCATGTAATGTTTTAACTGTAATAGCAATAATTCACCAAAAAAAAAGGCATAGGGGTATTAGTATGCCTATAAAATTATTAAGAAAACGCATTACAATAGATGGTTTGAATGTTGCTTATTACCAGATGCTATCATGGTGGGCCCTTTGAGAAGTAACATAAAGAAAAAGATAGGATATCCCTGCTCAGAGTCTAGTGAAAGGAATAAGACTACTACTTACATGAAATGGTTTATACATGCTAGGAGAGATGCACAGTATTAAGGGAAGCACTTTATGTGGTAGACAATTTAATGACCCAGACTCTGGGTGAAGCCTGAGGATGCTATGGTTTACCAGAATTTCCTGCAGAGAGAATAAGGATGAAGAGTGCAAGCTGCCCTACCTGGAAATCAAAGGGAGTGACAGGGTCCCAAGTAGGAATTCGGAGCTGGTTAAAATGATAGAATGACCTTGTCTACACTATCCCTGATTTACTTAGATATGGAAAGAGCCCTAAGGAAATATGGGACAAATTTTATTTATATTGTTAAGTGGAAAGAACACAAGCATCGGATTGAAACCCCAGCAATACCACATCCAAGTTCTCTGAGTTTGGATAAGTTTTTGGACTTTTGTGAGCTACAGTGACCTTATCTTAAAGAGAGCATGGATGTGGGCAACAGTATCTGCCCTACAGGTTGTTTTGAGATGATATATGTAAGACACCCAGTGGTACCTGACTTCCCCGGTGAGTAGTTTCTTCCCCTTTTTTTCCTTTCTCCAAAACATCCAGGAGAGAAGACTGAGCAGAGTCAAAATATTATTAGGAATTTAAAAGGTAGAAGAAACAGTGGTACAACTTGTGGGAACCACAAAAAGTATGACAAGCAGTGAATTCCTCAGGTGGAGAGAGGCTTTGTTTTTTTCTTTGTTGTCCTAAAACAGGGCATGTAGAAATTACTCAGAAAATGTATGTTAAATGATTAATAATTCATGTTTTAGGAAATTCTCAGTTACTTTGTTTCCATAAAATGTTTAAAATTAAAATAATACGCTTTCTGTTCCTGGCCCAAAACAGTGTATCCTGATGCAGTTTAACAGTCAAAATATCTGAAATAAACAAACCTTTTTTTTTTTTCCAGCTTGAAAATAAGGAACTTCGAGAATTACTGTCCATCAGCAGTGAGTCTCTTCAGGTCAGGAAGGAAAACTCAATGGACACTGCTTCCCAAGCCATCAAATAACTCAGCTTCTGAATGACAGCTGGAGATTGTTTATCAAGGAAGGAAGTTATTATCTTTCGAGTATTGTCCATCTAGTGTCTTGCCCCAGACTTGATTTAGTGTTGATTAAAGGTATCAGGTGGCAGTTTAGAATTCGCAGTCAAATTGGCTGTCCACAAACGGTTTTTGGGTATGTTCGTGAAAATACTGAGTTTCACCATTCCTTTCTCTAAGAGACTACTTTTAATTTTCAGTTCTGGGACCTCAATTTATATAAACTGTTATCGGTTCCTTTTTGTTTCTTCACATCTCTCAAACTTAGATCCTTTTATTATAAGCCAGCAATTTTATTTTATATAGGATTATAAATTACAATTCTAAAAAATTTTTAAGAGATTAGCTTTTTAAATCTATTTGGCATAAACCTAGATTTTTTTTTTCCATTTGAGAAAAGTAATACAATTCCACACAACTAGATTGGCAGATTCTCTGATTTGTACTGTCATTCACCTCCTTTGAAGTTTTAAGTCTCTCTGGTGCTAAGAGTTGGCACTTTATGACCTGGTGTCTTTACTCTTAATTTGAGAGAACCTACTGTTAGTCCCCAAGAAACATACTTGAAAATAAGTAACAGTAGGGTCATCATGTTGTTCAAAGAATCCTGAGAAATTTGTCCTGTGTGTGTACACATACACATGTATTCTTAATTCAAATGCTGAAAGTAGCTGTTACTCTATTAGATATTAGTAGTCAATTTTTCAATATTGTCCTCCTTGGAAAACTTCAACTTGGATGGTTTACTCAGTTGAAGAGCATATAATGGGTTTATTCACATCATAGTTTTTAGGTACTACATTCTATTTAATTTATATATAACTTCTATTTTATAGTTAAGAACCATCACTTACTTGGATGTCTTTCATTACTAGTACTGATAGTTCGCTTTCTTTTTAGATCCATTTTTCATGAGGAAGCAAAGTTTTATCACCTAATGAGAGTTACCACATTTGTTGTGCTGTGTAGGCAACAAAGCAGTGTTGAGATTCAAATGCTGAGCCGTCAGCTAGGCTCACTCATCAATTCACTTGCCTATCTCAGTTTAGTCACATGCCAAATTCACAAATTACTTCATGTTATACTATCCATTTAGGTTTGCCCAAAAATAACTGAAATAATGAATCCTAAACCTGTCCATATTTTCCAGTAGCACTAAGCACCATACTGCAGAGGAGAGACACAGTATTAAAAAGAGTTTGTTAGTGCTTTTGTGTGATATAAAATTTCTTTTGTACTGCCATAAAGAAGTAACTCCAGTTAAAACAATAAAACCTCACTAAGATATCCTGAAAGCATCTGATCCCACTAATACTGAAAGGACTTGGCCTATAGTCATGATCTTTAATGATTAGGTATATGTCATTTAAGAAACTCAAATTTCTATTCGAAGTCCTGCTTAGAATTTGAAAAATACTTCCACCCCCACTGTAGGCATTTTTTTTTTTGTTTCCCAACAGTAAGTAAAACTTAAGTCCAGCCATTTGGCTTGAAGTATATGCCCTAAGTGCCACTGTGTGTCCCACAGTTCCACTCAGGAAGCAGGTACCCCTACATGATATGTCCGCTGCCATGGCCAGTTTTCAGTAAAAATGATAAAAGTCATTAAATGGCCCATTAAAGTATGACATGGTGTCTATCTACCTTATGTTCCTTTAAAGTTGTTTATAAAGTTGTTCACATCTCAGATACCAGGATAAATTTATGTTAACTTTTCCCCCTGGCAAATCAAAAGCTTGAAGTTTGAGTGAAAGAGCTCTCAGTGCCCTACAAAATGTAAATTCTGGCTGGTGTTAATACAAATACATAATTTCTAATAAAAACATTTTAAGAGTAATAGTTAATTTTACTCAGTAATGAATCTACTTATTAGGAAATACAAAGGTTTATTTTTCACATATATAGCAACCTGTCAAGTAGGGCTTTTCATAAGTATTTTGTAATTAGCATAAGGTAGTCAGCAGTATAACTACAAATAGCTGTTTCTTAAATGGTTTTAGAGATTTCCTCATGATTAAAAATCAAAATTATACAATTACAACTCATTATAAAATTAAAACTGAGTTTGGAAGTACCTTAAAAAATACTTAAAGATTATCCACTTTTACCTTAATAATACTTTACCTTTTACTTTGACTTATAGTAATACATTATGCATAATTTGATTCAAACATTGAAGGTCTATTTCAGTGTTCCCCAAAATGGTTTGCTGACTACTGAAATAGAAATTTGGGAATGGGATCTAGCAATTTGTATTTTAATAATTGTCCCAGATAACTTCTAAGGATACTAGTTTGAGAATGTCTAATCTACTATGTACCAGACACTTCATTCAGGATTATGAATAGAAAAAAGGTGGGGGAAAGGCCTTGACACTTTTTGAAGAAAAATTTGGTAGCGAAGACAGACATATAATTACAGTGCAGTGATACATCCAATATGAGGCTGTATAGAAGGGGCTATACGGAGGAGAAAGCTTGGTGCTTTCTAGTTATCATATAATCTCCATTTCAACTGTACCTCATTTTACACATACTCAGGCACAAGGAGATTATGCTATATGTCTAAACTAGAACCAAGATTCTAACCCAGAGAGACTCAAACATATTCTTAACCACTAAGTTAAGATGCCTTTAAATGCCAAATACTGGTTGGAGTTCAAGTGGTTCTTGATTAGCAAAATGTTTTTAGTAGTAGTGCAAAAGAAATAACCACAGCCCATATACTAGAAAATACGAATTCAATAAATGGAGTCATAACTAATGAAACTTGTCATCTCTTTCTAGAATGATGTAACCGAGAGCTTGTATGCATACAACTAGCATGGACAGTGTTTAATTAGTGGTCACCTGTGTACGGAAAAGTGCAGTTCTGTCTTTCAAATCTGCCTCCTTAGTGTGTGGCTTTTCATCCTTCATGTTCTTTTGGTTACAGAAAGGTTGGCGCTGTATGAGATGTCTTGGCCATATTGAAGGCAAGAAAAAAAGGGAAACGGCCTATGCCAACTGTGTGTATACTCTTTTATGAAGAAAAGCAAAGCTTTCCCAGAAATTCCAGACAGATTTCCCTGTCTTAGTTGCCTACCTCTTTAAATGGTCACTTCTATTTGCAAAGGCTGGGTACATAGTTGCCTCAAATAACATCAGTATTCTATTAGCAAGGAGGAAAGAGTATTGAGAAAGCAATTAATGATGTCTGACAAGCCCTTTTACATTGAATAGTTTTTAACAAGTGAAAGCATTAGCTGAAGGTGTTGGTGTTGGGTAGCCAAGAGAATGGGCTGTGGCAGACAACTGTCATTTCTTTTCTGGCTGCCCAATATCCTTATTCCTATCCTGTTTAGGGAATCCCTCACCTGATGAGGCAAAGCCTTCCTCCCTCCTAAGAAATTTGAAAGTGTCAGATACATGTTTTCCCGGCCTCTTTTGCAGCTAAGGAAGATGCATCCACCTCAAACTTTAAAGTTAGGCAAAGAAGCAGGAAACTGTACAGAATTCTTTGAGTAAAGGCCTACAACACTGGCTACTATATGCAGTTCCACAGAGGAGCAGCAGAAATGGCTTTAATGACATTCAGTATCCAGTGTCAGCAAAGTCAGTGGTGTAAGCTGCAGTGAAATAGAAAAGACCCCACACAGTGGGGTCTTCACTGAAGCAGTTATCTGAAGAGATTAGAGGCTCTGTAGCCTCTAATTCTGGTTTTCTGGCTGTCTTAGAGATCCTGAGGATTGCTTATTAGCCTTCTAATAAAATCACTTTTTGTTAAACTTATCCTGAATTGCCTATAAAGAATGCTGATTGATAAAATAAGCATAGTTTTAAAAACAACCATGCCAGGAGCACCTGGGTGGCTCAGTCAGTTAAGTGCCCAACTCTTGATCTCAGCTCCAGTCTTGATTTCGGGGTTGTGAGTTCAAGCCCCGTGTTGGGCTCCACGATAAGTGAGGAGCCTACTTAAAAACAAAAACAACCATGCAAATATAAATTTTGCCAATTACATAGTGTTGTACTTACATTTCAATATTTGACACATAAAAGGATGTGTAACATGCAAATAGATTATCAAACATAATCATTATTTGTCACCTAAGAATTAGAACATTACCCATACTTTGCATTTATCTATTTGAGTTCCTCTCCTGTCTCTCCCCACCTTCCTACTCCCCCTTTTTCATAGTTCTCTCACATGCAAAAAGACCTAAAATATGTATCCCTAAAGTGACATTTTTTAGTTTGGTTCCTTTTTGAGCTTTATAAAAATGGTATCGTATGTTACACGTAGTCTATGGGGATCTGAGTTTTTTCACTGAACATTATGTTTCTGAGATCTTTTTATACATAGCTGTCATTTATTTCCACTGATGTACAATATTTCATTGTCTGACTATATAATAGATTGTTAAGATACATATATAATAGTACAATTATGCATTTTAAAAATCCTTGCTAATATCTGACATTCTTAATTCTCCATCTACCTCATTTAGATTAGATACATTTCACAATAAGCAGTCATATTGCACATTTTTCAGCTATTTCACTTGCAGTTGTCTCAGCAACCTTCAAAGGGAATTAAGGACTATTATCTGCTAATATAATGGAAAGCAGATCATGCTTTTTCTTTTGTTATTCACAAAGAATCCTGAAGAGGAGGCAGAACCTTCAGAGCTCCTGAATGAACTACAATTCACTCAACATTTGATCTAGCCTCCTGAAAATACCAGTCCTAAGATTCATTTTTTTTCATATTTTAACATCTCTGAAATTAAGATAGGTCTTATACATGTAGGGGTTTGTAATGTAGTTGATTCTAAGCAAAAGCAAAATTGGCCACGTTCCTGATGGCATGACTGGCCAAATGAAAGCTCTTGGTATTTTGGTCAAGAAACTATTTTAAGGGGCGCCTGGGTGGCTCAGTTGATTAAGCATCCGCCTTCGACTCCAGTCATGAGCATGCTTCTCCCTTTCCCTCTGCCTGCTGCTCCCCCGGCTTGTACACTCTCTATCTCTGTCAAATAAATAAAATCTTTAAAAAAAAAAAAAAAAAAACTATTTTAAGCACTACTTGAGAAGGGAATAGGGGTTTAGCTGTTGTCTGTGAACTTTCCATTCATGTGAACCTTCTTGTAAGATCAAGAGAGTGCCAGCGTAAGAACCTGGGATATGGCTGTATTCATTCTCTACAGCTATGTAACAGATTACTGCAAATTTAGCACCTTAAAGCAATGCCCATTTATTCTCTTACAATTCTGTAGGTCAGAAGTCCATGCAGGGTTTAACTAGGTTCCCATCTAATGATCTCACAAGGCTGAAATCAAGGTGTCAACATAGGCTAGCATCTTATCTGAGGCTCTGGGCCCTCTCCCAAGTTCACATGGTTGTTGGCAAAATTCATTTCTGTGTAGGGGTAAAACTCCTAGGACTTCAAGGCCAACAGGAGATCATCTCTCTGACCTCCCTTGTCTCCCACCTCTAGACTCCCCTCATGAAAGCTCATCTGAGGGCTGCCTAGGTGACTCAGTCGGTTAAGCGACTGACTCGGTTTGGGCTCAGGTCATGATCTCAGGGTCCTGAGATTGAACCCTGTGTCGGGCTCCACACTCAGCTTGGGGGCTGCTTGAGATTCTCTCCCTCCCGCTCTGCCCCTCCCCTCACTCACACCCTTTCTCTCCTCCAAGAATAAATAAAATCTTAAAAATAAAAAACTAAAAGCTCACCTGCTTAGGTTGGGCCCAACCAGAAGAATCTCCCTCTTGATTAACCCAACTGATCAGAGATCTTAATTACAACTGCAGTAATCTCTTTGTTATAAAGGAGATATGAGGTATCCTCTAATATCCACAGGTCCAGCCCATGCTCAAGAGCAGGGGATTATACACAGCATGTACACTAGGTGGTGGGATTCTTGGTAGCCATCTTAGAATTCTGCCAACCACATGGCTTTTAGCAGCTTGGAATAAAATCCTGGATACAACAATGAAGCACTCTTAGGACATTCTGCATTACCAGTATTCTTGGTGGCCCAAGAATAATTCTGTGAGGAAAAACCTGCACATATATGAGCCAAAAAGAGATTCAGCAAGATCAATGTATGCTAAAATTAGTAAACTAATCTTTAGTTCATTTAAGTACATTTTAGTACATTTAAGCAGAAAAAGGTATTTGCCTAGTTTCTTGTTAGTTTCCTAGAGTTACCATAACGTTACTACAAATGGATGGCTTAAAACAACAGAAATTTATTCTCAGTTCTGATGGCTAGAAGTGTGAAATTAAGGTGTTGACAAGGTTGGTTCTTCCTGGAGGCTCTAAGGGAGAATGTGTGCCCTCTTTTCTAGCTTCTACCAATTCTTGTATTCCTTGGCTTCTAGATATAGTACTGCAATTTCTGCCTCATCTTCATATAATGTTCTCCCAATATGTCTGTGTCTGTGTCCAAATTCCCCTCTTCTAAGAATACCAGTCATTGGATTAGTGTTTACTGTAATTCAGTATGACTTCATCTTAATTTGATTACATCTGCAAAGACCCTATTCCCAAAAAGGCCACATTCTGAGCTTCTGAGTAGACATGAATTTTGAGAGGACAATTCAATTAAGTATAGTCCCAAAGTTTCTCCCCCCCAGCCCAAACATTAGTAATTATAAAGGAAAAATAACAATTTTACTATGAATAATCCTGGCAGACTCCACTTTAACCAATTGATTAAGGCAAACATCACTAATAATACGTTTCAACATCTTATGACCCTTGGTATGATGCAGTGAGAAGGGTACATAACCTAAATAATGTTTCAAGGGAAAGATCAGATAAAAACAAGTAGAGGGATGTTTACAAAATAACTGACCAATGTTGTTCCAAAGTGTTCAGATCATGAAAAGTAAGGAACTATCACAGAATGGAGGAGAGTGAGGAGACATAACAACTAAATGCAGGGTGGGATCCTGGATTTGATTCTGGAAAAGAAAATGGATATGAGGGAAAAAACTGACAAAACCTGAATTAATTTTGTAGTTTAGTTAATGTTGTGTCAAGGTTAATTTCCTAGTTTTTGAAAATCGTTCTATGGATTAGGTAAACTTAATGGGAAACTGGGTGAAGAGTTTATGAGAACTTTCTATACAATTTTTCTAATTCTTTTTTAAGTCTAAAATTATCTCAACAGGGACACCTGGGTGGCTCAGTTGGTTAAGCATCTGCCTTTGGCTCAGGTCATGATCCCAGGGTCCTGGGATGAAAGCCCTGCAGGGAGCCCGCTTCTCCCTCTGTCTGCTGCTCCCCCTGCTTGTGCGCACGTGCTCTTTCTCTCTCTCTCTGACAAATAAATAAAATAAAATATTTAAAAAATAAATAAAATAATCTCAACAAATACATATTCTCCTGATTACTAACGAGGCTGAGCATAATTTCAAGTGCTTATTTGCCTATACAATTTTTTATTTTTTTAATTTTATTTTTTTAAACTTTTTTTTTAAAGATTTTATTTATTTGAGAGAGAGAGAGAGAGCATGAGCAGGGAGTAGGGGCAGAGCAAGAGAGAGAAGCAGACTCCCCGCTGAGCAGGGAGCCCAATACAGGGCTCAATCCCAGAGCTCCAGGACCATGACCTGAGCTGAAGGCAGATTCCTATCCAGTGAGCCACCCAGGTGCCCCTATGCAGTTTTTTTTAATGTAGACATTCAAGTCATTCCATTTCTTTTCCTTGACTTTTTCTTATTTATATGTACTAATTTAGTATATAGTCATGATACTAATACATTATCAGTTTTACGTGTTCCATTTACTCTCCTAATTTGATTTTTAATTTTTAATGCTATTTAATATCAATTGTTTAATATCAATGACTATATTAAAATATAGTCAAATTTATTACTATAAAGAAAGAGATTCAGAAGAGTTAGGCCTTGTGAAGAAGTTTTAGGAATACCTTCACCAATTTACTTTGCTCATTTATTTTTACTTTACACTTTACATACACACAAGAATGACACATGATAAAAACGTTTTTAAACTTTTATCTAATTAAACCTAAACTACATCTAAACAAGTTTTAAAGCATTCCATTAACAAATATAAAAATTCTAAGTAATAATAATATTATGTCAGAGTGAAAATGGCAACATATTTTCTTCTTGCTGGTGCACAAATAAGGATGCATCAGACAATCAATACTGTCTTAGATTTAATGAAATGTAGAATTCATTCATTCGATGAATATTTATTATGTACTTACTGTTATATTAGTCCCTGTCCTAGGTTTAGGGGATGCAATGATGAACCAGAGAACTGAAGCCTGGGCTATTGTTTAGGAAGAAGAGGAATAAACAAATTCATAAATGTGTTAATTTTGGATAGCAATACATGTTATGAAGACAATAAAACAAGATGTTATAGGGAGTGACAGCAATACTGGGTACTTTTACTTTAGAGAAGATCTTTGTGAGGCAGTAACATTTGAGCTAAAAACTGAATGATGAGAAATTGCCAAAAAGTGATGATTGGTAGTGGTGGTGGGCACCTGGTTGGTTCAGTCGGTTGAGCGTCAGGCTCTTGGTGTCTGCTCAGGTCATGATCTCAGGGTCCTGGAATTGGGCTCCATGTTGGCCTCCATGGTCAGGGAGGAGTCTGCTTCAGGATTCTCTCCCCCTTCCTCTGCCCTCCAACCGCCAGTGCGCACGTGTGCGTGCTCTCTCTCTCGAATAAATCTTAAAAAAGAAAAGAAGTGGTAATTTTGGGGAAAGAGAATTCCAGATGGAGGCAACAGTAAATGCAAGAGTTCTGAGTAGGAACAAATCTACAATGTTGGAAGAACCAAAATATCAATGGAATTGAATCATGGTGAACTAGGGGTTAGAGATTTAGTGGGAACTAGATCATTAGGGCCTTGTAGGCCATGGTAAAAGAGTTTGGATTTTATTTTAAGTGTAATTGGTTTTCATTAGGATCTAATTTAAGTTTAATTAACAATATTCTTTTGTTCCACCTTTCCCTCTGGTTAACTGATTCTCAAAGCTAAAGTTTTAGGGTGACTACCTTTATAGTGCAGCAGCTTAGCATGGCCACATAAGTCTTGCCTTAAGTATATTGTTGACACTTTAAAGGAAAGGATATAGTTTTTGCATTATTCTTATTTAGATTCTAACATTTTATTACATATTGCTTCTTATTCTTATTTACATAATGCATTTGAACTGTTGGGGGCTTGTTAATGAATACAAAGTTTTAGAATGCAGGATTCTAGGACTAAATCTTAATTATTTCTTAATAATAAGAAATGATTATTCTTTATGAAAGTTTCTGCTCTAAATGGTGTTTTCCTGTTCTAAAATCTTGAATATTGATCCCTTTACTATCCACTATTACCGAAATTTTATAAAAGAAGTTCTCTTTATCTTCCCTAAATAGGAAGGACATAATGTCAGAATAAAAACAGTCCTTAAAATCTTGAATAAATTTAGCCTTATTTTTTAAAAATCTCCACATTGACCTAATTTTTCTCATTTTATAGAGAACTTACAAAAATCTCATCCTAGGGGCGCCTGGGTAGCTCAGTTGTTAAGCGTCTGCCTTTGGCTCAGGTCATGACCCCAGGTTCCTGGGATAGAGCCCCACATCAGGCTTCCTGCTAGGCAGGAAGGAACCCTGCTTCTCCCTCTCCCACTCCCCCTGTTTGTGTTCCCTCTCTCGCTGTCTCTCTGTCAAATAAATAAATAAAATATTTTTAAAAAATCTCATCCTATACAGTTGCCATCACTGCTCAAGAAAACCTTACAAATATGTAAAGGACGGTTACTTTTGATTGTCGAATATACTCTAGAGATATGTGCTTATTGATATTTGTAGAGAGAGAAAAAAAACCACAATCATAATCGATTTCATTGTCTAAGTTTCTCAGAGAAGAAAAACCAATATGATAAATACCAAAAAATAATGCATGCATTTTTTTGTTTCACGTTATTCCTTAACAGACTAAATATCTCCTCAAAATCCATGACTACCCCATTGTATAGGAAAAGGTTTCCCAAGTGACTTCACAAGTTTCTGCTTTAACTTATTTCTGTTTTAAAAAATAAACATAACTATATTTTTCAGCTTTTTAATTTGACTTCAAAATTATTCTGAAAAAAATTATTGCTGCAAAATGTAGTGATCTTCTAAAAATGAAACCAACCTCTAGTTATGGGTAGTACTTGTATAAAGATTAAATCACTTAAACTAGTGATTTAAATCAAATGACTCCATCTTTTGCTTTCTTGAATGCATTGGAAGCTATAATGTATGTTTCTGGATGTATGCATATTTGCATTTTCTGTTAAATGTAAACTGATACTAATTATGGACTGAGGAGGAATTTAAAGGCAATTGAGACAATCAGAATGATGAAGATGAAGTGGTTATATGATTTAAGAAGGTATTTAGAAACTATGTGTCATGGTAGAAATCAAGACTTATTTTTCCTTATTAATTGGGATTGTATATATAGAATTTAATGAGACTATTATTTTTTACATTTCCCATTACTATGATATTTGAGAAGGTGTGCTTAGACCTAATTCTACTTTTAGCCCAGCTTCACGTGACCTTGTTTCTAGTGCAAGAGCCCAAGGCAGTTTCTCTGTAACATTAGATTGGATTATCCAGACTAGATCTATTCCTAAGAAGAGATCTCAATTTAAGAAATGGACAAAGGAAACAAAACAGCTGGTTTGATATATTAAATGATTTGTACTGCCCCAACAGAACATTCCAATTTCTAACAACTTCTTACACTGTTGTTCAGTGCTATTCATTCAACAAGCTTTTGAGAGTTGTCTATACCACGCACTGTCAGGACAAAGGATGCAAAGATGAATGTCATAGGCTCTGTACTAAAGTATCAATAGCTAGTATAAACTAATAATTACATTACAGTGAGCTATGAAAGCACTGAAAGCAAATGCGAAGCAAGTTATCTTGTGCCTAGGAAAAGTGTGGGAAGGCATCAAAGAGAACAAAGAGGCAGCTTGGAGGTGGAATGGAATTGTACCAATTGGAACAGAGGTAAGAGGAAAATCTTTTTAAAAATCATAAGTAGGATACTGCCTCTTAGAATTCAAGAAAATTTGTTCAGAATTGGAGGCTGCTTACTCTCTTAACACTGTGCATCTTTCCTTCATTGCACTTATTTCACTGTGTACGTTTAAATTTGTTTTTGTGATTACTGAATTATGCTAGACTGAAAGTTCCTTGAGGACAGAACCACATCCATTTGTCTTGAGAACTGTATACACTTCAACGATGACACATAAGAGAGGTAGGATAAATATGTGTTGAAAGCGAAAATAAAGTGGGTAGCAGAGTTCTCAGGAGCGTGACTGGTCATTGTTTATCTAATACTGTCAAAAGAGAGAGCCACAGAATCTGGGAAACGCATTCCTCTCACCAGAGGGTACTGCTCCATTGTTTGACAAGGGAAAATTCATTGAATTTTTCTGTGGCCACAATTAACTATTTTCCTCCTTCCTCGTACCCCGTTGGATTAATCATCCATTTGCCTTGATTTCAACCTTTTGGTTACTGATTCAGCCTCTTTGATTACCGGATAGACCACGATTATCTTGTGGTGACTGCAAAGGTCAGATGAAGGAGGGTTTTTTTGGTTGTTTTTTAATGATTATGCTGCCTTGCTCACTCTTGTCCGTCTGTTGCAAGCAATATAGTTTCTGGGAGACAAAGGTACCACGTAAAACTTTCAAATTACCTTACTAAAAATCTACTCTATACTAATGAAAATTCCAATATATTATAGCAAACAAGAGGAAAAAAAGACTTGCACTATGAGGAGAAACTGGGGTTTGAGGTTTCTGTATTATCGCTGAGAAAAAGCGAAATCCTTTAGATGACATTCCTGGAAATGTCCTCCAAATTGTTCGCCCTCAAAGTTTACCCTGGTCTCGCTGCTTAAGGCATAGTCATATTCAGGTTTGCAAAGATCAGAGACGCCGAAAGTTACCCGCCACCCCACCCCATGCGTCCCAGCGGAGTCAGTAAACACCGAGATTGCTTCTCGCAGCTCACGGGGGAGGGAATGTAGGGTAACGTGGGCAACCATCTTGGTAGTGGCTAAGAGCAGCGCACTAGTTGGCGTCACTCAGCCCTCATGCGCAGGCGTATTAGGAGTACACGCCCCCACCCCCCCCACCCCGCTTCCCGTGCACGCGCTCGGAGCCCGCAACTCTCGCGAGAGAAGCGAGATTTATTCCTACGTACCGGGCCGTGCTGCTTATGGCGGCGCTGGAGAGGGGGCGCTGAGCTGTTGGGGTAAGTACGACCTCGGGGTCCAATTGGGGGTAGCAAGAAGCCAGGCTAGGGGCAAATGAGAAGACAAGGACTAAAGGGAGAGACTCCTGAGTCAAGGTGGGCACTCCTAGAGCTCCGGGCAGGGAAGATCTCGCCCTTAGTCTCTACCCTGGGCTTTTCCACCTGGCCTCCGTTTAACTGTCTAAGCCTCACGTCAGGCCGCAGAGCCGAAACGAAGAGTCGAGGCCAGGCAGCCGCGCGTGGTGGTGGTGGTGGTGACTACAGTGGGGGGAGGGAGCGAAAATGGAGGCTCCGACCGCAGCCAAGATGGAGGCAGGGGTGCGGGGCTTGGGCGCGGAGGCTGCTGGGAATTGTAGTCTAGCCACTTCCTCCTCTGCGGCTTGGCGGGGGGAACGGGAACTACAAGTCCCGGCGGGCGGGGCGAGGGGGTGGTGGCGCGGTCCTTTGTGTGAAGCTGGAGGAGCCGGAGGCAGAGGGAGAGGGGCCTACTCTCACTCTGGACCTTATAGCTTACTGTCCGTCACCTGCTTGGGGGTCTGACTACGAGTACCAGAGCGCAGTGCGGTAGTGGCGCCTCCTTTGTGTATGGACTGAGACCCCGCTCCATCTAAATGCTTAGAGACACCTCCTTTCCTATTGAAAGCCCACTTTCCTGTTGAAGAGACACTTCAAACAGTAGCTCAGCTGAAGTGTCATCTTTACTTCCACTCACCTGGAACTGTCTGTCTTGAGTCCCCGCACCCAGCCTTCCCTTCTTGCTTTCCCTTCGGCTTCTTGAGAAAGAAAACCAGCCCCTAATCTTCGGCACGTGTCTCTCACTGCTCTATCCTGGGGTTAGGGCGTGCTCTATTAGAGCTCAGTGGAGCCGTCCTTAACCGCCATCTCTGGCTCTTACGGTGCAAAAGCCTGGTCTACGTTGAGCAATGAACGACTTGGCTTCGTCATTCTCTGTAGAGTTAGTTTTTTAGAGCCCTGGTCGGAGACACTTGAGGTTTTTAACCATCCGATATTTTGTCAATATGAAATTTTAGTGCCACGGTTCTTTTGCTTTAAGGTTTTCCTTTAGAAACACCCAGGTGGCTTCTTTCTTGCTTGACTCAAAAGTGAGGCAGGGAACGCTCCCTAAAAACAGCCATCAATCTGCAAACACAAAAGTCTGAACATTGTAGGAGGAGGTAATTGCTTTGCACCTAAAATGAGTGAAAAAATGTGGTCCTCTTTAAAGAGTTTGGAGACAGGCTTGGGGAGGGAGGGAGGACTCCCGAAGACACTGTGGGGGTTAAATTTCCTTTGATAGACTTTGCTTTTGATGAGGAAGATATATGAACTGGCAGCTCTTGGCCAGAGCCACCGGTCTGTAAAATTTAGGTACCAAGTTACAGCTTGTAAGTTATTCTGTTATCAAAATGCTGAGTAATTTTCATTTTGAGTTTCTAGAAGATAAGCATTCTTAATACTACATTGAGGGGTAGTGCAATACCTTGGTGCTTTTGGGATACTAATGAATAATAGTCATTCTTGGTGTGGGTAAGGAGAGGGTTTATATGCCTGAATGGACATATACCTGAGTCATAATATCTAGATAAATATTCAACCTTGTTTCTTTTTGTTTCCTTTTAGCCTTAGGCCTGAAATAAAAGAGATGGTAGTGGTTTGAGTGATTTTGCAGCTGCTCTGGATGTTTACCATTGAGATGAGTATTTATAGCAGCTGAGTTGAAAAGTAAAGTATTTGAGGCGCAGAAGATAGGTTTTCTTTTTTTGTAATTAAGTTCTGACTTACCAAGTATGACCTTTAGAGTGTGGTTGAAAATTCTAGTAAATTCCTACAATTCAAAAATGAGATCATGAAAGCTGACATTTAGTCCTGCTTTATCCCGCTTCTGTTTTCCCCTCCAGCCATCTAAAGATACACTGTGCGGGGCCGTTCAACATTTTTAAAAAATTAGTTTTTTTTAAAATATACGTTACATAAAATTTATCATTTTAATCTTTTTTAAGTGTATGGCTCAGAGTTATTAAATTCATTCACGTTGTGAGGGCCATACTTGTGACAAGGTAGTTGAAACATGGAAATGCTGTTTGGACAGATTTTTTTAAGGTGCTGAACTTAGGACTGTATTATGAAATAAAATAAAAATCTTGATTTCGTTAAATAAACACAGAATTGATGCCTTCTTAGCTTTGTCTTTTCAAAAACCAAAAGGATACCTACTTTGAGATCTTTGACTCAAACTGTCTTAGGGAGAGCTGTAAAACTTGTAGGATTTTTTCATAATAGAGAATTATAGCCACAAAAAAAAAAAAAACATTTTTTTCTAAGACTTCGTGGCTAGAATGTCTCCAGGGGTGAAACTGCTTTGGTAGAAGTGACTTGTTTTCTTGAATTCCATCATTTCTTGATGTTAAATTCTTTTTGCCAAGTCAGGATTTTAAAACATTCCTTTGTCTAGATATTGGAATGTTTTCCACTTCCATGTATGAGTGAGTACCTGGTTAAAAACAATGCAAAACTTTTTTTCAGTTCATACTGCCAAGCCTAAGGAATTGTGCTACATTTTTCGTTAGGGTTATTGAACTGGAATATGATCTAGGCAGTATTCTGTTCAGAGGTATTGAATGGTAATTTTATTTTTGGAGTGTTTTTATATTTAATGTGCCCTTTAATGCTGAGGTAAAACTGTGTAGTTGAAAATAAACTGATTAGCAGTTTCTCCACAGTTAACATGTAGGCTATCCATTGGTTTGTAGCTATAGCCAGTAGATAACCAGCTAGTTATTTGCATTTCTGCTTCTCAAATGTAGTATGTACAAGCTCCTGCTATGATCAGATTTGCTAGATAACTGCCTCCTTTTATCTCAGAGTCTTCGCCCAGGAGCCTTTTGTTTACTATTTATTGGGCATGCCAGAGCCTTTTGCCCTGGTAAGCCTATACTTGCTGTGACCAATATAGTAGCCGCTAGCCACGTGTGGCTGTTGTGCATTTAAACTGTGTACATTCTGAATTGAACTGTGCTATAATTGTAAAATAAACATTGGATTTCAAAGAAAACTTTTAGATTGATTACATATGGAAAACATTTTGGGTATATTTGATTAAATAGACTTAATTAAAATTAGTTTCACCTGTTTCTCAACTTTTTTTTTTAATTTGGTGGAGAGCGCGCGCACAAGCAGGGAGAGCAGCAGGCAGAGGGAGAGGAAGGGAGAAGCGGGCTCCGTGCTGAGCAGGGAGCCCGAGATTCAGGATGCGATATGGGGCTTGATCTCAGGACCCTGAGATCATGACCAGAGCCGAAGGCAGTTGCTTAACTGACTGAGCCACCTAGGCGCCCTGTTTCTCTCAACTTTAATATGATCACCAGAAAATTTTAAATTACATACATGGCTTACACTGTATTTCTGTTGGGACAGTGCTGGTCTACACTATTCTCTGATTTTGTGTCTGGAACGTTCAGCTTCTTACACTGGCATCTGTCCTATTTCAAAGTATTAGTATATTGTAAAAACAGTTAAGTGATAAATGGATAAGTAACTTTAAATGTCTTAATAACTGTTCGGGTAACTAACAGCCCATTATAATTGCTATTACTAAACATATACAAAAAGATAGTTGCAGCAATTTGATATTCTTTAATTTCTGCTCGCCATGTTGCTGACTTGGTTAATTATCTGAACTTTATCATTTTCCATAGATTGTAAAGTAAAAGTGAATTAAAACCTGTTAAGCTCTTCAGTTATACAGGTTATAGGAAAACATGACATACTTAAACTTGAGTTATAATCAAAAAATATGAAGGAGGAACTTAGGGTAAGAATATTATTCATATAAAGCAACAATAGAGAACCTTTTCAGTCCCATGCTGCCTAATTGGATCTTTGCTCTTCTCAAAAAAAAAAAAAACAAAAAACAAAAAAACTTTCTGAAGAAAGTAAGTTAGGTGGGGAGACTTATAGACTGGTTTAGCCTTTCATTAACATTCTCCCCAAGTGAGTGCTGTACAAACTCTGACAGTAATTTGTCAAAATGACAGATTTTAGATGGATTGCTGGCCACATAAGTTATAGTTCAGCACATATTTAGTGCCTACTGTGCCTGGTTTCTAGTAGTCCTTTTGAGGTAAAGCAACGAACGAGGGGGGACTAAATAAAACAGGTGATGATAATTTTAAGACAGGTGAAATAGGGAATGACTAATTGGGTTATCAGTTTAAGGAATTAGCTTTAACTCCCAACTAAAACAACATAATAGTTGATAATTAACTAGGGATGCTACTGTTTCCAAACTGAGTAGATAACTTAGCAATCAGGGAGACTCTCAGATCAACATTTAAATTGCCTAAATATTTTAGTTGTTACTCTGTATTTCTTGTGACTAAGTATCTAGCCTTTGGGGGCTAGAGGGAATGCGCTGTGTTCAGAGGGCTCATAGGGGTAAGGCAGACGACTTGTCAGTACCACCCATGAATGGTGATAATCTTGGCATGAGTGCATAGCCCATTTTATTAAAATGCCCAGTGGGTACTTTTTAAGGGTTTCATTAAGTGTTAATTTGACTGAAAAGTGTTTAGTTTAACCATAGAAATCTCATAGCTGTGAAGGTACTAATGAAGTGAAATTCCACCACTTGGGGTTTTTCATGATGGTGGGTGTGTTTGAGCTTTAATAGATCCTAATAAGCTTCATTAGTGCCCAAGACTGGCTCTGCAATGCTCCAGATTTTAGATTCTGGAAGTCTCATTTCTCTGTTACTATATAGACAGTTCTTAATACAACATCCTACACTAGGTTAATCCTATTCAAGTTTTTCAAGATAGGTTCCCCTCCCCCCATGATACACACAGTCTTGTCCTTAGTTTGATGAAATTCTTGCCTGTTTTACCAGATAGCAATTTTGAGGTCTTTGGGTTCGTAAATAGATGTAAGATAGTAAGATTAAACCAGTGTATTGAGTCTGTATTTTTAAAAAGAAATTATTTCTTGATGGGATAAGTAAGACTATACAGGTAATCAAAACAGAATTTTTAGAAGTTAGTAGAACTGTCTGCACTTAAATTTGGTGTTGTTTTCCTATTATGGATTAACTGCCTCTTTGCTGTTGTAGTTTTGCTATGGTTAAGTTTCACAGTGCTGGATTAGTGCTGAAGGGGGCTGTGATAAATAAACTTGAGTTTGTTTCATAATTGGAGGAACAGGGGTGCCTGGGTGGCTCAGTCGGTTAAGTGGGTGCTTTCGGCTCGGGTCATGAACCTGGGGTCCTGGGATCGAGCCCCACATCTGGCTCCCTGCTCAGCGGAGAGCCTGCTTTTCCCTCTCCCTCTGCCTGCCACTCTGCCTACTTGCGCGCTCTCTGTCGAATAAATAAATAAAATCTTTTTTTAAAAAAGTGGAGGAACAAGATACATAAAAACATGAAGTAAGAAAAGGGCAGAAATGATTTGGTATCAGAAAGAATGATGCAGACAGTGGGAGTTACTGCCTCACAGTGAAAATTAAGGTAGTAAGTCTGTACTGGAATGGTCAAAAAAGACTTCTGTGTCACTTTGAAGATGGCAAAATTATCTTCTTTGTGAGAAGACCCATATATGCACAAAGAAGACTAGAATTCAGGCATCTCCCAGGGGTTATGAGGATTAGGCAGGAAAATAAACCGATCTAGGAGAAGAACTGGAGAGCCATCAAAAGGTAAAGATGGAAAGGTAGAATAGAGAACATCTTAAGTGGTGGCTCTTAAATCCTGGCTGCAAGTCAGAAACGGGCCGGGGCTGGCGGGGGGAGGATAAAATGTACCAACTCCTGGGACCTAAGGCTAGTGAAATTAAATTAGAATCTCAAGGTAGGATCCAGGCGTGTGTGTGTGTGTGTGTAAGTTACCCAGGTAGTCGGGTTGGGATGCAGCCAGGATTAAGAACTTCCCATCTAGAATGCTGGAAAAATCACTGAGGTTTTGGACAATGAAATGAGATGAAATTGAAGTTACAGATTGATCAGTTTGGCGGTGTTCTGTGACAGAAAATGAAAAGGGTTGACACTGGAAGTTAGATATGTTAGATATCTGGACTAAAATGTGTCATTTAGGACAAAAGATCTCTTTAAGGAAATATTGATAAAGACTTGCAACATAGGGTGTGGAGGTGGAGTGAAAAGAGTCAAAGATCATAACAGAAATGGCCCTACTTCAGGCCAGTTAAATTATTCTTTGAGTGGGGACTGGGCATAAGTATTTATTAAAACTTCCCAAGTGATCTGCAACCATTGCTCTAAGAAGTATCTAGTCTGGGGAAATAGAATGATTCAAATAAAATCTGAAAGATGGGACAAATGTAATATTTGGTATTTGAAGTAATAATATAAAGTCAGGGAATGTTTAGTCTGCCACACACACACACACACACACACAAAACAGCCACAGATCAGCTGTTGATAAGTTTTCATTTTGCATATGTGAAACTGAAATTTAGAGAGATGAAGTGACTTGTTCATGGCATTTTACTAGGGAGTGTCAGTGAATGAACTTGAGCTCTCCTAGTCTATAAACTTCACAAGCTCTGGCCTCTCACCATATAGTCATTCTTATTTCTGATGTTTTTAAAATAAACACACTTCATTTTTCACCATTTCTAAAACCAAATCTACCTTTTTCTTCTCCCTATATAAATCACTTAGCTAATAGCACCAGTTTAGTTAATATTTCAGTCAGTGCAAAAGAATCATTTTTATGGCCAATATAAAGCACAGTTCTGTGGTTTGACTTATAAATATATTTCACTTCCCATCTTTTCTCATCTTAATTGTTTCTTTTTTATAGCCATTTCTCTCATCTATTTCTGGCAACAGCTCAAATGAGATTTCTGTTTTCTTCACTCAGTCATCTCCCATAGGATTTCAAGACTTAATACCCTTTCATCAAGAACTAAGGCTGTTTCCTGTTATATCAAGTTGAAATACTTCATAATCTGGCTCCACTATACCTGTCACACCACATATCCCATTTCACTCTGTTCTGGCCAGACTAGCTTATTGATTCCTGTGAAACAAGCCACACTTGTTGCCACAGTCCTTCATGTAATAAACCTCCCTTGATGTCAGGCATAGAAGATCATATACGTGGTCCCTGCTTTCAAGGAACTTAGAATTTAGTGGCATACCCTGGCTTGGCTTGTGTGATGTGCCTAGGATACTTGGCTGTTTTATTTCTCTCAAAATTTTGCCTATTTCACCAAATTAAGTCTCCACCTTTGATTAAAAGCCTTCTCTGTGCTCACGATGTTGTTTCAATGTATATACAATGGTGAATAAACAATAAGTAGTAGTTCTAATACAAAGTATATGACAGTACTCAAGATTAGTTGAGCAAATTATTTTTGGCATTTTCTATATTCTGGTTTTTCTCCACATATAACTCTTGTTATACGTAAATTACTTGATGGCAGGAACTTCTTTTGTATTTTCCACAATACCTACCACAGTGCTAGATGCTTATAAAACACTTGTATTAAACTGAATATTATGCTCTGAAACTTAGAACTTATGGTGTGGAGGTGTCACCAAGGAATGTGAAATTCCCATTTTGAGTGTGTGACATCAAAGGAGGTGGTATCCTTTAGCACTTGAGAGATTGCTCAAATAACATCAAATGAGTGTGCTTCCAAGTTTCCTGCATTACTTGTTTAACCAGTGATTCTGAGTTTATGAAATGAGCCTGTCCCTCTACCCACCCTCTGTCCTGGTTCTTTTATGTAAATTATACTTAATGTCTTCATTTTTTATCTCTAGTATGAAGTGTAACAGAACAGATTTTACCACCTGAAACTGCTGCTTCAAGTTCAGATCAGGCAAGGAACAAACCTCGAAACAAACAACAAGACCAAAGAAGAGTACACTTAAGTTGAAGACACAACACTTGATCTGAAACAAGAAGTTTGTGCCTACTCAACAGCTTTGAAAGAGCACTTCCCAACGCTGCTAGTAGTCTTTGTTTTCTTCAGTGCTGTACTGTGAGATTGCCCGGTGCAGCAGCAGTTGTATTCTTTATTAGCTTGATAGATCATTTTCTCTCGCTCTTTTTTTTTTAATACTAGCAACTTTCATCCTTTGAAACGTGTGCTGAAAAAGAAGAATCAGCAAATACTACTGAAAGTGCAATATTTGATTATCACTGCGAGGTAGGTTTATAGTTTTCTGTCAGCAAGAATCAGCTTATAATTTTGGATTTCCTCATTATTTTGGTCAAATATCAAATGTTCTTAATCTGTTTTCTTCTAAAGATATTCTGAAAACAATTTACATTCTCAACTAGTCTGAAAATACCAAAACTAGATTAATTTATTGTTTCTTATTAAACAAGGACAATATTTATGGCCAAACTATGGGATTTTTCACACAGGATTACATTTGCTAATACATGTGGATCTCAATTAATTGGTCTCTTAGAAAAACTCTCATCTGTACTGTTTAAAAGTTAGGGTTTCAGTTAATGGATGCCCTTTGGAGGCTATGTTCAGAGGTCTCTCTAAAGGGGTAAAGCAAGAGAGAAGGGACATTTAAGGTGAGTAGTGCTTTGAGAGAAAGAAGAGACTTCTAGTAGCAACAGAATGAGCAGATTCAGGGAAATTTGAAAGCACATGGTATAAGGTAAGTCCATTATGAACAGAGTAGGAAATACAGTTTTGTGGGTAGAGAGAGTAATTAGGGAAGCTTGCTGAAGGCAGGTTCTGAAGGCCCACTGTATTTGACTTTATTCTGTGGAGAAGTCATATTTATAAGCAAGGGCTTAATGGGTTTCTTATTTCAAAACTGGGATAGTTTTATTGCTTCAGATTTTATTTTTTTTTAAAGATTTTATTTATTTGAGAGAGCACATGAGAGAGGGGAGGGTCAGAGGGAGAAGCAGACTCCCCACTGAGCAGGGAGCCTGACATGGGACTCGATCCCGGGACTCCAGGACCGTGACCTGAGCCGAAGGCAGTCGCCCAACCGACTGAGCCACCCAGGCGCCCTTGCTCCAGATTTTAAAGACACACTTGAAGTTACATATTCAGAAGTGTATCTTTTAAAACAAATGGTGCAACTTTTAAGGGATAGGCTGAAGATGAGAAGACCTGTTAAGAGCAATGGATAGAATATAAGGAAGATAAAAGCCATGGAATAGGCAGAGAAAGAGGCAGTAGGTGTTTCAGTGGTAGAAGTAATAGGACTTGATAACCAATTAATTGAATATGAAGATGAGCCTGGAGGGAATTGACCTAGTCTATCCAGTTGTAGAAGTTCAAAACCTTTGTTGTTCATAGGAATAGGGAAGTTTATGTGGGGACTTGATCAAAGCAAAATATGTTGTGGAAATCTATTGCATTCATTAGATAGTAATTTGAAAATTGAGGAAATACGCTAGCATGGAATGTTGAACAGTGGTTTTTTTGGGAAGGGAGGATTAGGAAAGGCAATTCTCCTTTTTAATCTTCAGGTTTTCTAAAAAAATAAATAAATAAAAGCTTTGTATTCAGAAAGGAGTCCTCACTTTATAGGTAATAAATGAAGAAGTGCCAAAGAAGAGAATGTTCAGAGAAATGGGTAGCCAGGAGGGAATACCAAGGAAGATAATTTCAAGGAGGATTTGGTGGTAAACCTTTTTAAAAATGCTGCAGCAATCAAATAGAATGAGGAATGAAAATACTAGGTCATTCCTAGGTTGATGTCTTGTAAAAGCTTCATCACCATTTCAAGAAGCACTTGGGCCTTTAATCTGCAATTTATTTAGAGGCTGAGGAGCCTACTGTGGTAATGACCTTACTGTGGACCAAAATTACTCCTTAACTGAAAACTACCAATAATAACCAATTTATCTGTCTCTCTCCCATAAACAGTCTTAAGGCTGCTGTACTATTTGCTTTTTCTGTTTGTTTCTTCATACCTCCTCATCTGATTTTAAAATTAATTTTAGGCTGTTATAAATTGTGCTGGGTTAGATAAGATAATGCAGATTGAAACTGCACAGTTTTATCTTGACTGAAAGCAGGTGAAAGACTAGAACTAAAGCTTCAATTTCATTTTATTGAATTGTAGAAATGGATTTAAAGTAGAAGTGCTTTTTTTTAGCCTAATTTGTATTCTGAATATTAGTTTACTACATTAGTTTACTGAACATTTTTATAAATTTTATTTTTATTTTTTTAAAGATTTTATTTATTTGAGAGAGCATGAGAGGGGGGGGGGTCAGAGGGAGAAGCAGACTCCCTGCTGAGCAGGGAGCCTGCCGCAGGACTCCAGGATTATGACCTGAGCCGAAGGCAGTCGCTTAACCAACTGAGCCACCCTGGCGCCCTAAATTTTATTTTATTTCTTAAAGATTTTATTTGAGAGCGAAAGAGAGCATGAGCTGAGGGGCAGAGGGAGAGGGAGAAGCTGGACTCCCAGCTGATCAGGGAGCCTGACATGGGGCTGGATCCCAGGACTCCGGGATCATGACCTGAACCAAAGACAAATGCTTAACCAGACTGAGCCACCAGGCACCCCTAAATTTTATTTTCTTTAAGTAAACTCTACCCCCAACATGGGGCTCAGACTCACGACCCGGAGATCAAGAGTTGCATGCTCCATCCGGTAAGCCAGCCAGGCACCCCAACGTGACCATTTTTAATATATAAATATATGTGCTCATAGCTTTGAAAATTTACAAAAGATAAATAACAATTGGAGTAGGAGATACAGTAAAATATGTTCTGATTTAAAAAAACATGTTCTGATTATGTAGTTGTAAAGTATTCCACTTAAAAGGGGTACAGCAAAGGAAATACATCTGATAATACAATAGAACCCCAGATTTTAAAAGGGACTTCTGTAACAGTGGTAAAGGTATTACATAATTAAGAAGGAATAAATATGGGGACTCTGGGTGGCTCAGTCGTTAAGCGTCTGCCTTTGGCTCAGGCCGTGATCCCGGGGTCCTGGGATTGAGCCCAGCATCGGGCTCCCTGCTCTGCGGGAAGCCTGCTTCTCCCTCTCCCACTCCCCCTGCTTGTGCTCCCTCTCTGGCTGTGTCTGCCAAATAAATAAAATCTTTAAAAAAAATAATAAATATGGGAGACATTGGCCTGAAAAAAAAATCAAGAATAAAGCTTCTAAGAAGTTTGGTATGTGAAATGGATTTGTTTGCTCAAGGCAGTCTAAAGGTGACAAAAGGAAAGCAAAGGTGGGAACATTAAAAGAAAACTAAAGCCCCAGATTGAATGAGACTATAACTCTGTTAACTTTCTAGGAGTGTGGTAGTAGTTAATGGAGACCTATACAGGTCTTGACTGATTTTCAGTCAGGTGTGGGAACTTTGGAGCTTACCCTCTATCCCTAGCAAGATCCAAGAGCAAATGAATTTGAAAAAAAAAAAAAAAAAGACTTTTCAATAAGGACATTTGACAGAGGATCTCATGATACTCTGATATGGTCACTCTGGAGAAATGTAGGTTGGAGTATAATACATTAAAAGGTATTAACTAATGGACTGATTTTCAGAGAGGTTTCCAAGTGTGTGTTGCCAGATTTCCCTCCTTGCCCTGCTTTTGAAAAGGACCTGATAAATAGTTATGTGAGCACTTACGTGCTAAGCACTACTATAGGCTTTATAGTGGAAAGCTCATCTAACCATCCCAACAACCTTGTGAGGTAGGCATTAAGGAAGGGCATAGAAGAATGCTTAAAAAAAAACCGATTACAAAGCCTGATTTAAAATTATCTCTAAGTTGGAATTGGAACTCCAGGTTAGCCAACAAAGGAAATGTAGTTTTCAATTAGCTTTTTCTTCAGGAACAAGAATGAGTTACAGAAGCACTAAAAGGAGAAAACCTGATTTTACTAATTAGTTAAGAAACAATGTGGAGATTTTTTACTATACAAAGTTACTGAAAGTTAGGTCTGTAAAATCAAACATAATCATTCCATGCTTTCTGAATGTTTGTCAGGATACAGTAAGAGTAGTAGTAAACTGCACTTTAATGAGTAATTATTTGGAACATCTCCAGAACTTCAGTTATTGAGAAAAACAGTTGCATTCAGAAAACTGAAAGGATCAATGGGAGTTAAGGGAAGGTATGTTTAGAGAAAGAATACAAAGTCACTTTCTAAAACTGCCTTCAAGTGAAATAGGCTGCCTTTTCTAGACTTAATTCCTTGTCAGTAGCTGCCAAGCAGACTAGGTTAGGAAAAAGGCGGAAGAAACAACTCAGATGTTGCAAAAAGAAATTACAAAGCACAGAATTTTGATTCCTCCCTGCAAGGGAATTTGGAGACCCCTTAGGCCCCCACTTTACATTTGAGGAAGTAATCCTAGAGAAGTTCATGTACGAGAAGCAGGACTAAAAGCCGGTCTTTGGATCCTAGATCTGTGTTCTTCAGGGAACTTTAGTCGATTTCTTGGATTAGGAATTAAGTTTAAATTTGACCTCTGATTCTAATTCTTTTTTTAAAGGAATGAGTTAACATTGTTAATGACTTGATTTTCCAATTTTAAAAATAAATATGTAGAAAAGAGTAGAAAGTTTAAACTTTGTGAGGTTGGGGATTTTTGTCTGTTCTCTTTGTGAGCAAAGCCCAGAACAGTGTTGATGTATTTTAGGTACTAAAGTTCTTTAATGTATAAGGCAGTGGTTACGAATGTGAACCATGGAGGGGCGGCTGGGAGGCTCAGTCAGTTAAGGGGCCAACTCTTGATTTCGACTCAGGTCATGATCTCAGGGTCCAGGGATCCAGCCCTGCATCGGGCTTTGCACTGTGGCATGGAGTCTGCTTGTCCTTACCTCCCACCCCATCCCCCCACTCTTGTGCTTGCTCTCACTGTCTCAAGTAAGTCTTAAAAAGAATGCAAGCCATGGAGTGAGTACTGGATTCTATCCCCATTTACCATTTTAAGATACTTTCTAAGTGTTTTCTTGAGAAATCTGTGAGCATTAAATTAGATTTTTCTGGTCTGTTTTTGTGTTTTTTTAAGATTTTCTTTATTTGACCGAGACAGCAAGAGAGAGAATATAAGCCGGGGGAGTGAGAGAGGGAGAAGCAGGCTTCCGAGGAGCAGGGAGCCCGATGCGGGGCTTGATCCCAGGACCCTGGGATCACGACCTGAGCTGAAGGCAGACGCTTAACGACTGGGCCTTCAGGCGCCCCTCTGGTCTTTCTTTTTTTAAATACATTTGAAATCATACTGTATAGGTGTCTCTCTCTTGTCATTTCATATTATAGTATAAGCATATTCATACATCCTTTCTAATGACTCCATAGCATTTATATAAATTACTGTGACTTTTTTTTTTTTAAGATTTTATTTATTTATTCATGAGAGAGAGAGGCAGAGGGAGAAGCAGGCTCCCAAGGAGCAGGGAGTCCGATGCGGGACTCGATCCCAGGACCCTGGGATCATGACCTGAGCCGAAGGCAGATGCTTAACCATCTGAGCCACCCAGGCGCCCTACTGTGACTTTTCCTGAACCAGCTTTTAGACTAGATTGTTTCCAGGCACTTGTTAAAACATTTCTGAGAATACATTTATGCATAAAGTGTTCACATTTCACATTGCTCCAGGATAGGTTTCCTGCATTGGAATTATTAAGGAAAACAACTCCACATTTTGATACATGTTGCTAAACTGCATTTCAGAAAGGTTGCGCCAGTTTACCACCATAAAAATATTTGAGCACACTGTTTTTAACGTACTTTCTCACTGTTTTTAAATCTTTTATCTTTGGTAGTTTGATAAACGGCTCATGTGCTTTATGGAAATTTTTTATTGACAAAACTGAAGTTTTTCTTGTGTTTTATGTTTAATGAATGGTCTTTAAGACTAATTTATTTGTCTTAATACTTTGAGTATTTGACAAATGAGCGCCTAATATGTGCCAACAACTGTTTTGTCTAAACTCTAGGGATTTAGCTTTGAACAAAAAGTCCTTGCCTTCATGGAGCTTATATTCTAGTACAGTAGGCCCCCCTCCCCCAATCTACAGGGGCTATGTTCCAAGACCCCAGTGGATGCCTGAAACTGCGAATAGTAGGGAACCCTATATGGACTATGTTTCTCCTTACATACCTGTGATTAAGTTTAACTTACAAATTAGGTGCAGTAAGATATTAATGTAGCGTAATTATAACAGTATAATAAAAGTTATGTGAATGTGTCTCTGGGAATATCTCATTGTACTGTACTTGCCCTTGTAATGATGTGATAAAATGCCTACATGATGTGATGAAGTGATGAATGATGTACATACAGTGACGCAGTGTGAGGCTGCTATTGACCTTCTAAGGATATGTCAGGAGGAATCACCAGCTTCCAGACTGCTGTTGGGGGGAGGGAGGTAACAAATTGCAGAAAGCAAAATGCGGAAAAGAGGTGACTATTCCAGTTCTTATTGATTAAATTTCCTTACTAGTACACTGAGATACTTACTTGCATTTGTTTTCCTTAAGTTTGAGTATAAAAGCTTGTCCCTTTCATATAATCAAATATTGATCCTTTCCTTTGCAGTTTTTTTCTCTTTCAAATCTAGAAAGTCTTCCTTCCAAAAATTTGATTAATAGTATGTTTTTATTTGATGTTAGAGTATTTAACTCAATCTATCTTGAGTATATTTTTGTATGCTATAAGGTGGGCACATAAGTTGGTTTTTCCCCCTACTTAAAAAAAGCCAAATTACATTTATACATTGGTCCTTTCCTCCCCCCCTTTTTTTTGGTGTGTCTTTATCTTAATTTTTTATTTAGCATCTGTTCTTGAGCCATCTACTTTTTCCATTGGACTTACACTTTTATGTAATTAGTGGTTTTTTTTAATGAACTTTTATTTTGTTTAATGGTACAAAGTTTTAGTGGTGCTGGTTAAGAAAATTTTACAGTGCCATAAAAATGTAGTTTAGTCTGAATTGTAAGGAACTCTTTGAAGGGAAGGGTGTTAACCTACTGCTTTATCTAAAGTTGCTTGAGTAATATGTTTCTCCTTAAAAAAAGAAGAGGGGGGGCCCTCTTCTTTTAGAGAAAGAAACTTCAGGAAAGATGCTAGGAGAAAGGAAAGGCCCTTTTTCAGTTGTGTTTTGATGTTCATTTAGAGGTGAGGTGAGACTTAATGACCAGTACAGCCTAAATTCCAGAACCTTTGTTGGGAAACAATTTAATCTTAGGAAAGCATAGCTCTAATTCCTTGTAATTCTGTTTCATTTTCCCTTAGAAAAACAAGAGTCTTACCTCGTGTCTGCAGGAATATGGGGTAGGACTGGAGACTTGAGGTTTTTGTGACTTCATGGTCTATGTGTTACAAATCACAGTATTATGTTCTTACCTGTATGTTAATAAGAACTATGGTCCACATATGGGAGAAGCTCAGCTTGAAAAGTCATAACATATCTTGGACCTAGAATAGTCTTCTTCAAATTAATTTCATCAAAGTGTTAGTAAATGTAATAGCATGTATGGTCAGTGTGCACATGTGTATATACTTAGAAATCATGTGATAATGCTATGTTTGTGTTGTAAAAGCTAGTGCTACAAATAAGATAAAGATGAAATAAGCAATATTATAAAAATAGTTCACCTATTAACAGTGCAGAAACTTTCCACTCTCACTAAAAATATTGTCTTAATGCTTAGTTTTTAAGTGTTTAAAAACTTTATGCCATCCTGAATTGTGAGGAACAGTATACGTGTAGTATGTTTTACTGCTTCTAGTATAAGTCTCTACATAGTCTTGATACTAACGCTCTGGCAGATTTGTCAGATCTTACTAAATGGTCATTTTACGTTACGATTCGGGGGTCAAAGAGCTAGAACTAGGATGAGAAGTGTCAGGTCCCATTTTCTTGGCATGTGTTTGCCTTATTTAGCATTATCTTCTGTTTCTTCTGCAGCAGTCTTTTTCAACCATTTGTGTTTGAGGGCAGTTTAAACTAGATAGCTAAATTTGTCCACTTAATTGGGCAAATATGAACTGTAATATGCTGAAAGTAAGTTAATTAATGAGGGCTTCACTTGCCAACTTCTTCCTCACCCTTCCCTCAGACCACCTAAGTAATGTGTGTGGTATGTGATGTGATCTAACGTACCAACTCAGTGAGTCCTCTCTGAAAGTACTTATTTATAAAAGCTGTTTTATCTCTGGACAAAATACATAGTTGTAATATTTTCTTCCCATACCCCATTGGATTATCTTGTGTGTACTCTGGGGAGACAAGTTGATAGAGAATTTTGGATTATTTGTAAAGTTGTGAGACACTGAGAAGAAATTGGGCTGAATTGTATCACTGTAGCAACCGCCAGAGAATCCTGATGGCATTTAAAGAATTGTAAATGTTGGGGATTTGGGATTGTAAAAGGATTTTTAAAAATACCTTTCAGCTTGACCTTTTAATGTTAACGCCTTAATTTCTTTCGTCAATAGAAATCTGAATGAAGTATAATTTGCTGAAGTAACCTACTTGTAAATCTGAAAAGATAAAGAAGTTGAAGTGTGTGTTAAATTGTTCTTGATCATAGTTACAAACATTGTGCTATGTTATCACAGCTGTTTGAGATGGACAACACTTTTACTGTATCATCATCAGATTCTCATCCCCCTCCTGCAACCCCTCCTTCACATTCTTTACCTTTATCTTCGTCTTCTACCTCATCTGGGACTAAAAAACAAAAGAGGACCCCCACGTATCAAAGATCTGTAAGTCAGGAAAACAGTCGTCCCAGCTTATTTTGCTTTGTGTTAAGAGCATGACTTAAGAGGGCCGCTCACTTCGGTTGAAATAACCTGCAGACTCACTTTCTAACTTCCCTAGGCATTTCCTTCATCTTGAATCAGAAAAGATAAATTTAGTAGTTTAGGGTCTTGCTACTCAAAGTGAGTCCAAAAATCTAAAGCATTGGTATTAACCTTGGGAGCTTGTGAGAAGTAGAGAATCTCAAAACTCCTGCCCCCACTAACATCAGTATTTTGTATTTTAACCAGATTGCCAGGTAGTTGAAGTTTGGGAAGCCCTAGTTTAGAGTCAAATTGTAGAGGTAGGCCTTCTTAGTTTGAATCCTCTACCATTTGACTTTGGCAGGTCATTTAACCTTTCTGTGTCTGTTACCTCATTGGTATAAAATGGTGATAATACTACTTTCTCGTGGGTTTTGTAAAAATTAAATGAGTTAATACATGGTAAACAGAGCAATGTCTAGCATGAAAGAACTAGAACTTAACCACCTACAGATTGGATGGCTTTGATCTGGCCATCTTATACACTGAACCTTTGTTGGGAAACCCAAGGGTTTATTATTTTAGAATTTGTCATTCTTTTTTTTCCTAGTGACAAATATTTTTATTAGTAATGCCAAATTCACACTTAAAATGCTTATTAATAAGTCAAATTTTCAATGAAAGGGTCTAAAACTAGTAACGATGTGGATATGTTGCTGTCATAGTAAATTAGTTACAGACCTAACCTTTGCTAGGGATTTTGTCCTCTTTAATTCATCACTTACATTAATGAAATAATTTGTTTTTATAATTTTACTCAACGTAGAGTGAAATATCGAATGTGATACAGTATTTGATGTAAACAGGCTCCACTGCATTGTATTTAAATAGCAGTTTTCACTGAAGACTTCTGTTTTGCTTTATGTGATCATAGAAGCAAATGGCAGTATTTAGAGATTTCATCAGTGTCTGAAATGGATGAAAAGATTTCTTTAAATATACCTGTGAAATGGTTAAAAATTTTCAGATTTGAAGAGCTTTTGTTGTCTTGGAGTTTTGTCTTAGAAAAATCCTGTTTTCCAACTCACTGTTTTGGCCTGTTTTCCATTGAAGAATCTAAGTATGCATTACTCTGATATTTTCTAGTTTGAAATAAGTATTGCATACAAAGTTTCTTTTGTTTTCATCTCTACTAATTTAAATAATTGCTTTCGGATGCATGGCTTACCAAATAGTATTAAGCTTTCTATTTAAGTTTCAAAGTCGATTTTAATTTCTCAAGGAAGTGTTCTGGTAGTTTGGGTTGCCATCCCTTGGATATCCCTTACCTTTCTCTGAAATTACTGTTTAGTAATTTAAAGTTAACATAAAAGCAGCTTTTACTTACGTAGTTGCTCTTTGCTGGTAAGTGAAAATCTACCATAAGTTGGGCCAGTTCCCTAAAATAAATGAAATTATGTCTTCTGAAATGGTTTATTAGCTAAATTAATATATCAGTGATAAAATCCCATAAACTTCCCTTTACTTTTCTTTGCCTTTTTACATTAAAAATTTAGTGATTTGTTAATTGGACTTACTGTGCTATGAAGATAATGTCCAGATCTGAATATTTTAAGTTCTTTTTCTTTTTAAAACAGATGAGCTTTGATCCAAACCTTCTCCATAACAATGGACACAATGGGTACCCTAATGGTACTTCAGCAGCACTGCGTGAAACTGGGGTTATTGAAAAACTGCTAACCTCTTACGGATTTATTCAGTGTTCAGAACGTCAAGCTAGACTTTTCTTCCACTGTTCACAGTATAATGGCAACCTGCAGGACTTAAAAGTAGGAGGTAATCTGTCATTGATTATCCTTTTTAAAATAATTCATCACACATTTCTCTTGCATGTCAACTTGCTCAAGACAGTGTTATATTTTTGGCCTTTTAGTTGTCCCAGTTACAGAGTTGTGTCTCCATAAACCAGCAGAATTCTGATTTCTCTTGTGGTGTGGTGTCTTTTGGGGGATGAAAGACTCACTGACTTTTAAAGATAGATTGAATTTTTTTTAATATTTTTTTAAATAGATACTTGGAAGATCTAATTATTTTTCTCTATATTCATGACATTAGTTATATATTAGATTTTAAGCCAATGAAAATATTAAACTTTTATAATGTTAGTTTTGACTGTTTTACCAGGTAATACTTTTGGTAGTACCTGAAAAAAAAAAAAAAAGTCACCACTTAGACTGTTCATCTTGGCTTACACCATAGAAATCACTTCCACATATGAAAATGTATGGGTTAGTAGAAGACTGAAATTATAAGGTCTCAGTGTGTGTTTTTTAAAATATCTTTGGGGGGAAAGTCAGAACAGTAGTTAACATGAGTATTTGCATACTTAATACTCTAAACCCTACAAGAGCATTATTTTGGTTAATCCTTATTTTGTGGATGAGGAAACCTGAGGTACAGAGAAGCTTAAGAAAAAAGAAAACTTGCCAAAAGTCATGATCTTTATATTGCCTCATTTGCAGTATATGTAAATGCTATGAAAATTAAGACTAAGGTATTCCTGTCTTCGTCTAAAGCAGTGGTTCTGAAGCATTAGTATGTATGAGAATAACCTGGAAAGCTTGTTTAAACACAAATTGCTGTACCTGGTGCCTAGAGTTTGTCTTTCAATGGGTCTGGAGTGGGGCCCAGGAATTTGCATTTTTTCTAAGCTCTCAGGTGATGCTGCTGATGCTGGTCCAGGAGCCACACTTTGAGATCACCGGTCTATAGCAACTCAAATGCTACGTTAAGTTTGGCTTGAAAGTGAGATACTATTTTGTCAAAATTAGTCCAACAAATACGATACTTACTTTATTTTAGATGATGTTGAATTTGAAGTATCATCTGACCGGCGGACTGGGAAACCCATTGCTGTTAAACTGGTGAAGATAAAACCAGAAATCCTTCCTGAAGAACGAATAAATGGACAAGTTAGTGGCTTTGATGCTTTGTGTTTTCTTAGGGCCCTGCATTTGCATATCTTTCACATTAGAAAAGGAAGATTCTCCCCATCTCCTCAGTTTGCACGCAAGAGAGCTATAGTATATAAAGATTATTATTTTAAAATTCTATCAGAAGCACTGGCATTTCTTGACCTCAATATAAAATATGGTCAAGACTCGATTTGGGTTTTTATATATAACCCTAAGTCTGTACTTACAGTCAGTTTACGTACTGTAAGTTTGAAAATTGGCAGCATGACATCCTCTTGTGGATCATACTAAAATGCATCCCTATGTATAGTATAGAGGATATTAAAATTCAGTTAATATTGCACAGTGCTGCTCCTGAAATGATTAGCAATGGAAATTTTTTTTTTTTTGACTGGTAGGTTGTGTGCGCTGTTCCTCACAACTTAGAGAGTAAATCTCCAGCTGCCCCGGGTCAGAGTCCAACAGGGAGTGTATGCTACGAACGTAATGGGGTAAACTTGTGTATTTTTCTTAAACCTTTGCCTGATCCACCATGTGATCTATAAGCGTACTTTAAAATTCAAAATAGAAAACGTAAGCTGCAGTTGATAAATTCAGTTTTAAATTTGGTTTCTAAGAGGCTTTCGAGTGCAGCATAATCAAAAACTTAAAAAAGAAAAAATCCTTAGGACTTCCAAGTGTCTTAGCTTGCCCAAGTGTGACCTTAGTTAGAACATTAAGGTAAAATGTTCCTTTTACTCGCTTTTTTGGGGGTTGTGGGAGGGGATCTTTTTTTCTGGTTCTTTTTAAGCACTAACTCCATCTTTTTTGTTTGGAATGCCTTATATAAAAATTGTTTTTTTTGAAATGTAACTACAGTCTCTGGGCAAATGCTTCCACGTGTGTAAGCTTTTTGAAGTTGGATTGCTGCTCAGCTGTGGACTCGCAGAAGTCATCAGCATCTTGGAGGGGAAGTGTGTGTTTATATGAATAAAATGATGTACTTGTTATAAAGCATTTTTAAGAAATTTGGCTTAAAATGCCAGTTTAAGAGGTATTTAATGAAGTAAATCACAGTATACAGAGAACTCTGTGCATCCTGCCAATATAGTAATAATAATTTATTAATTCACAGGAAGTGTTTTATCTGACTTACACCCCTGAAGATGTCGAAGGGAATGTTCAGCTGGAAACTGGAGATAAAATAAACTTTGTAATTGATAACAATAAACAGTAAGTTCTTTTTTCTACTTAAGTTGGGGTTTTTTGTTTTTGTTTTTTTGTCCACCCCCTCCAATAAGAAGAAGAAATTTGAAATGAGTTAAAAACCTAACTTGTAAATGTGGATAATTTTAATGATAATTTTCATGATCTTTTAAACTTCATTAAGCATTTGAGGGTCTATTCTATGATGGGCACTGTGCAGATGTCAAAAATAGGAATATAATTAAAATATGGTCAGAGCTTTCAAAGAGCTGTTTCAGAAGTCAGAAGTTTTGAGGGAAGGGTATAAAGTCACTAGGGAGATGAGAGGGGGTGAAAAAGCATTCTGAGTAGAAGTATCATTTTGAGGAAATGGCCAAAAGTTTGCGTTGATTGAATTGACTAAATCATCGGAAGATGAAGTTTGAGCTTTATCCCATAGTCCTAGGACTCTTTGAAGGATTTTAAGTGGGTGGAAGCAGGGATGGAGGTGTGATCAGTTTAGATCATTGAAAGTCATGGAGATGGTAGACATTTGGACAGTAGGAGTACCAGGCAGTGACATGAGAGTTAATATGCAAGATGAAGATCTAACATACTAATATGGTTAGGCCAGGGGTGGTCAGGTGGGGAAGTCAAGCCACACTGAGAAGATAGAATCAAGTTTTGTGATTGATGAGGTAGAGGGGTATATTGGAATTAATGAGAGGGGAGTCCCAAATGCCACTTCTCTGGCTACTAGGCAGATGGTGATCTTATTAACCAGACTAAGAAGATACAGAAGAAAGTATTAAGTGTGGGAGAATTCTACTTATTTTGGCATTTTGACTTTGAGGTGTCTGGGTATATCTAGGTGAAGCTACTGAACATGTAGTTGTATGTATAAGTCTGAAACAAGCTAGTAATAGACAGGATATATAGCTGTGAAATTCATCAGCATAAGCAGTTTAAGGAAAGTGTAGTTAAGTCCAGGGATAATTATTATTTTTTTTTAAAGATTTTATTTATTTGAGAGAAAGAATGAGAGAGAGAGAGCACGAGAGGGAAGAGGGTCAGAGGGAGAAGCAGACTCCCTGCTGAGCAGGGAGCCCGATGTGGGACTCGATCCCAGGACTCCAGGATCATGACCTGAGCCGAAGGCAGTCGCTTAACCAACTGAGCCACCCAGGTGCCCCCAGGGTTAATTATAAGAGTACAGAAGGAAGTTAAAAGGAAGTTGGAAAAAATGCTAGGAATGCACTTTCCAACAGGACAGAGAAAGCAAAGTCCCAAGAGCATGTACAGAATTATTAGCCCTGAACCTTACCTCTTGTAAGACTTTAGTCTATTCGTTTTAAGGAATCAGATGGAGGGGCGCCTCGGTGGCTCAGTTGGTTAAGTGTCGGACTCTTGATCTCAGCCCAGGTCGTGATCAGAGGGTCTGGGCCCACATCAGGCTCCATGTCAGTCTCCGTGCCCAGCTGAGATCCTGCTCCTCTCCCTCTGCCCCTCCCCCCGCCGTACGTGCTCTCTTGCGTGTACGGTCTGTCTTTTAAATAAATAAATCTTTAAAAAATAAAAGGACTCAGATTGAGTTGGTCGGTATGTAACTAGTTCCAGTCTAAAGGCCTCAATCTGATCTCCGGAAGCGCAGGAATAGGGCTTTGAGTTTAAAGGTGGAGCCAATGAAAGGGCTTTATTTAACATTTATTAAGTTTGTGTGTGTCAAGCACTTGTACTAAATACTTTATGTATTTAGTTAATCCTGAGAACAGCTGAGAACAGCTTCACCTGATGTCATCTGTAAAATTGAGGTACGTTCTCATAAAGTTAAAGTGACTTGCCTGAAGTCATAGAGCCTTGAAATAGCAGATATTTGAACCCCAGTCTGGCTCTAAAGCCTTTCACTGTAGTTAAGTTGTAAAGGCAAGTAGGATTTTTCCAGTGCCTTCATTATCCTGTTAATTTTTGAAATAAAAAGCACAATTGGGTTATAGTTTGTCCATGAAAAATTAAGGGAAGTAATTGCTTAGTCTGCAGCTTTTCTTAAAACAACTACACCAACAGTCTGTACCATCTTTAAAATGAAGTCAGTTTCACATTGTTGCTGCTCAAAGATGGGGACAGGGTAATATGTGGTGCCTAATTGGTTTTCCTTGAAGGTGAGTGTCATTTTTAGAGTGTCGAAAATTTCTCCTTTAATCACTGCATTTACTCAGCTTTCTTTTATGGCTGTTTAATCAGAAATAATTGATGGGATAGCTACTAAATTCAGCACTCATTGAAAACAGGGACCATCTCTTACTAATCTCTGTATCCGCAGTACCTTTGTTTGTAGCATATAATATCTACTCAAATGTTTATCCAAGAAATGACCTTCCTAAAACTTTAGATTCCCCATCTTTGGTTGCATTCAACTTGTGATTTTATTTCTTTTGTTGCAATAGAAAAGCATAGAGTGTCCATGATACTCTTTTAAGAGTCTAAGAGGAAAATGGTACATACGTGTGTGTCCAGTTTAGAAGGCTAGGGAATTTGAGCAAAAATCCTTTACATATGAAGCCATATGAAAAGGATCATGTGCCCTAAACTACATTTGCTCTTCATGTTGACATAAAATTCTTGAGGCCTCAGAAAACTAGTTTGTTTCTCTGGACTCATCATACCTAACCAAACCAATGCATTTTTCACCCCTCTTCAATTCCCCCCCCCCCACCCCACCCAATTATTCCTTTCTAGTACTGGTGCTGTAAGTGCTCGTAATATTATGCTGTTGAAAAAGAAACAAGCCCGCTGTCAGGGAGTAGTTTGTGCCATGAAGGTAAGTGTCATCAAATATGAGAAACTTGAGGTTTTTTTCTTTGACTACTTTTAGTATCCAAGAACCTTTTGTTTTTTCTCCTTATCTTCCCCTTAAAAATATTTCACTGTTAACATCAGAAGAAATCGCTTAAAATTCCTTGGTTACTAATTCATTATGTTCTTTAAAATGGGCCATGTAATTGATAACTGTTAATATTAGACCTAACCAAATATATTGTTTCCGGTACAGTATAATTTTATGAAAAGGCTTATTGATTGCAAATTGTAATCATAAGTATGTACACTTAAAAGTACCTAACGTTCCTATTATTTTTTGGGTTTTGCTTGTTTGTCTTTAGGAGGCGTTTGGCTTTATTGAAAGAGGTGATATTGTAAAAGAGATATTCTTTCACTATAGTGAATTTAAGGGTGACTTAGAAACCCTACAGCCTGGAGATGACGTGGAATTCACAATCAAGGACAGAAATGTAAGATAGTTGACTAACTTGATCTTTGGCCTTCTTTTAAGATCAGAAATGAATTAAATTTTTAGAAAACACTTGAAATGATTCCCCCCCTTTTGTGATTTAGGGTAAAGAAGTTGCAACAGATGTCAGACTATTGCCTCAAGGAACAGTCATTTTTGAAGATATCAGTATTGAACATTTTGAAGGAACTGTAACCAAAGTAATCCCAAAAGTACCCAGTAAAAACCAGGTAAGTAGTCTTTTTCAGGAGCATTTTCTTTTGTCTCATCAGTAGTAGAATAATTTGGTATACAGAAATTTTACTCGATTAATGTAATTTTATGATGGTGGAACAATTGTGTGTGTGTGTGTGTGTGTGTGTGTGTAATATATATATATAATTAAACTGAGAAACCAGTGATGTATCCACGAATATGTTTTATTTTTTACTGGGTGATAAGGACAAAGGGACAAAACTGCTGGTTAAATTGGAAAACCAGTTTGGGTGTATGTTTATTGGGGTTCTCTCCTAGGCCCCCCGCCCCCGCATTTGTTTTCATTTGTGTGGGAGGTAAGGTGAGGAGAGGAGACTAGTGGTGTCATTGCTAAAGAAATGTGAAACATAAAAGACTTGAAATTCTTTTCCTTAAATAAAATATCTTTGTGTCAGAGTGGAGGTTCTTAACTGCAGTGTTGTGATTTTATGATTGTATCATGTGACCATAGAACACAGCTTTCAAATTGGACTTATGTTATCAACATCTTTTTTCTCTGTAGGGAACTGTTTATTATAAATAACATGGGTTTGCTGTGTGTTCTTCTTGTTTGACTTAGAACTAGGAAGGATGAGAAATCTCCAGCTAAAATAGTTTTTCCTTCTCATCAGAATGACCCATTGCCAGGACGCATCAAAGTTGATTTTGTGATTCCTAAAGAACTTCCCTTTGGAGACAAAGATACAAAATCCAAGGTGACCCTGCTGGAAGGCGACCATGTTAGGTTTAATATTTCAACAGACCGACGTGACAAATTAGAACGAGCAACCAACATAGAAGTTCTATCAAATACGTTTCAGTTCACTAATGAAGCCAGAGAGATGGTAAGTGTTGGATATTATTTGATACTTGTGTTCATCATGGGGGTCAATGGTATATTCAAATTTGTAATGCTGTACTGAGTTTTTAAGGTAATGACGACATTGGGCAGTTACCTTGTTAAGGGATTAAGAACACAGATGTTTGAGTCAGTCTGGGTTTGATATCTGACTCTGCCAGTTATCTTGGAGTAGATGTGAAAAATTTTTATTTTTTTAAGATTTTATTTATCTATTTGAGAGAGAGTGCATGAGAAGGGGGGAGGGTTAGAGGGAGAAGCAGACTCCCTGCTGAGCAGGGAGGGAGCCTGATGCGGGACTCGATCCGGGACTCCAGGATCGTGACCTGAGCCGAAGGCAGTTGCTTAACCAACTGAGCCACCCAGGTGCCCCTGAAAAAGTTTTAGAAAAGGAAACGTGTACAGGATGATTTCTAAGATCTTTTGAGAGTCGGTGATTCTCCGGACTGAGAAAATTCAAGTCTATCATTGTAGAAAGTAGATTTTCCCAAACTGTTCCATAAAATAATTAGTAAACACTGGGTAAAACAGAGTTAAATAGGTTTTGGATTTTTTGGGCTTTGCAAATTCTTTTAAATGGATATAAATCCAGAAATGACATGTACCAGAATTGTTTCCAAATGTATTTTACAAGCTTGGTTTTCATAAATTAACTTTCTCAGATGTAATTCATAGTTCTGTTGGGGGTCATAACGTGTTGTGTATCTCAGTGCTGTCAGTGGAACTGGGTACATTCAGTGGAAATTTAAGTTTCTTGGAACTTTAAACATTTACCTTTGGAGATCTGATCTTATTTGACACTTGCAGTGTGCTTTTAACTTTAAAAATTTTGAGAACCAAATGAATGATTTTTTTAAGAACTTCTCAGGTAGCATCTATTTTGCTTTTTATAGTATGGACTACATCGTAGAGTATCTTGGCTGTCATTAAGATATAGCAAGGATTAAATGTCAGAATATTGTTTGTGCTATATTCAGAACTGGTTATAGAATCATCATCAGTAATGATGTAAATCAATATGCAATATATAAGTCATTGGTAGGTTGATAATAATTGTCTCAGTAAACATTTGAGTACCTGCCGTGTGCCAGTTAACTCTGGATATAATCCCCTCACAGAGCTGATAATTTAGTAAAAGGGGGCGTGAGAAATAAAAAATGACTTCCTGTATTTATCCTTTAGACCTAAATCTTAAGCCTTTCCTGTGCCTAAACTCACATAAAATTTTTTAAGATAGAGACTAAAAAGTTGCTTTTAGTTGACTTCGGAAGTATTTGAAGTATTAGTGTATAGATTTTTAAAATTTCTGGATGTTGTCATAAAGCTTGGGCCTTATTTGGAATCTTCGAGTCTACCAGTTATTTAGCTGTGTGCTTTGGACAAACTGCTTAACCTCCCTCAGCCTGAATTTCCTCATCTTGCAAAACGGTAATAATACCGAGTTCACAGATTTGAGAATTAAAAGGAATACATTGTGTGCATGTTTACTTTCCAATGCGATAGTTTTTTCTGTGCATACCGGCCAAGGAGTAGCATCTCACACAATTGCTTAGAGGTTAATTTACTGAAAGACTGAAAGCAATGAGTTTGTATTTAAATGGAGAAATTAAAATGTAGATACAGAATTTGGGTCATTAATATAGAGAATTCCTAATGAATTCAACTTTGATGCTTCCAAAGTTGAGTGTTGTTTTCTTGACAAGCTTCACAGCCAGTGAAAATATTATCTGGATTTCAGGGTGTCATTGCTGCCGTGAGAGATGGTTTTGGTTTCATCAAGTGTGTGGATCGTGATGCTCGTATGTTCTTCCACTTCAGTGAAATTCTGGATGGGAACCAGCTCCATATTGCAGATGAAGTAGAGTTTACTGTGGTTCCTGTGAGTAGTTTTTGAGAAAAGAATGGGATGGTTTTTTTGGTGCTTCATTTTTCAGTTTAAAGTTACTTTTGTTTATCATTTGTAGGATATGCTCTCTGCCCAAAGAAATCATGCTGTTAGGATTAAAAAGCTTCCCAAGGGCACGGTTTCATTCCACTCCCATTCAGATCATCGTTTTTTGGGCACTGTAGAAAAAGAAGCCACTTTCTCCAACCCTAAAACCACTAGCCCAAATAAAGGCAAAGAAAAGGTAAGTTTTACATGATCAAGATGATTTGTGTAGTTTTGTTTTAAGGTTTGTTTATTTTAGAGAGAGGTGCATGGGGGTGGTGGTGAAAGGGGCCGAGGGAGAGGGAAAAGAAGCAGACTCCGAGTTGAGCATGGGACCTGATGCAGGGCTCGATCTCACAACCTGAGATCATGACCTGAGCTGAAATCAAGAGTCGGATGCTTAACTAACTAAGCCACCCAGGCGCCCATGATATATGTAGCTCTTTATTAGTCTGCTTCAAGGAAACCACTGTCCACACAATAATGGAGTTAAGTATTGTCTCTTTTGGAATTCTCTGTAATATTAACAGTGATGAACTAATCTAAAAGGTTTTTTAATCTCAGCGTTATTGACTTTGGAGGTGGGTGGCTGTTCTGTGCATTGTTGGCTGTTTTGCAGCGTCCCTGGGCTTTTCCCACTAGAGACCATTATCTTTCTTCTCCCCCTCTCTGACAGCCAGAAGTGTTGCCAGATACTGCCAGATGTCCCAGAACCACTCCTGGTTGAGAATCGCTCATCTAAAATGATAGTACTTGTCTTCCAAAGCAGTTTAAAACTTTCAAATTTTGGTAGACTCAGTTCCCACATTTGAACTCCATTTATTGACTAGTTCACTGACTAGAGATATAAAGCTGTCTAGTCTAACATGGCTTTTGCTCTCAAGTAAATAATAAATTGGGAGTTGTATAGAAGCAGGTAATTCATACAAAATATAAAATGTTGCCATAAACGGTCAATAAGAGTGCTGTGGCGAAAATGAATTCTAAATTGGGGGGGTCTGGGATGGTTTCACTAAGGCACTGACATTTAATAGGTAGAGATAAATGAGGAAAGGACATTCCTCACAGAATAGAGGTACAAATAAAAATCAGGGTTTCTTTAGAAAGCACTAAGTATTAAATAGGAAGATAGGGTTTTTCTTTGATGGGGCCTAATAAGGGTGAAAAATCAGGATACAGCTAGATTAAGAAGGTTTGATTGCTACTCTAAAGATTTTAGACATTGTTCTGTACTCAGAAGATTTCTTTTGGAAAGTGTCATCAGAAATGTACTTCAGGATCGCTTCTCGGCCTTTTGGCTAAAATCAAGTGTAGAAATGTACTTCAGGAAGAAATGGCAATAGTATAAACCCTAGATGGGAGTGGAGAAAGGCAAAAGATGAAGAGGCCTAATAAGACATTTAGATAGTCCTTGAAGCGGGGGACAGAGATCATGAATGTAGACCAGAGAGAAGGTAACGTAATTTTAGAAATAACTAGGAGCCTGTTAAGAGTGGAATATTATTTTATTTATTAGCACCGGAGGGGGGTGGGGGAACAGGGCGGGGCGCAGGGGTTGGAGGGAGAGGGAGAAGTAGACTCCCTGCTGAGCAGGGAGGCGGCTTGGTCCAAGGACCCTGGGATCATGACCTGAGCTGAAGGCAGACACTTAACTGACTGAGCCACCCAGGCCTCCCAAGAGTAGAATAGCATCTTGTTTACCATTTATTTTGTAACTTAGGAAATCACTTCGCCTCTGAGCTTAAGTTTTTAAACAAAAAATCAGTCTTCTATTTCATTGAAAAAGCTCTCACAGGGCCTGGCCCATAGTAGGAATTTCCCAAGTGCTGCTGTTAAAAATAATAAAAACAAAAGAAAACCAGTGGGGATTATTTTTAATGGTTTTTAGCTCTTGGAAGCCCTGCTTCCCAAATGGCTCTGGCAAAACTGACTTGATCAAGACAGCCTTTGTATGAGACTTTTCTGCCCTTTTGTTGTTTTTTTTCTTCTTGGCCAACACGGGACCCTAGTGAGTCCTTCTGTCATTGTGCTTATTTATAATAGTGTATTACACTTGTTTATGAATCTGTGTTCTCTGCTAAACTGGGCTCTTCGTGAGCAGGGATTGTCTTATCTCTATTTCCTATACTTGCTATCGAGTATGTTGTCAGATAATGACTGGATTGAGGTTAATGGGTTAGAGTTGAGAGCAAAATCAAATGCTGAGATTTTGAGTGTGGTTGACTTGCAAAAGAGTCAGGGTCAGACCTGAATTCGCTGACCTCCTTCTTCATTTAACCAAAGTCAGATTCTTAGCATCATTTTGTATTGGCTGTATAACTTTGGTCAAGTTTATTTTAACTTCCTAAGACTTTCCTAATAGAGATGAGAGTAACTTTGAAGATGGTTTTATCATAACATTAAATTTGGTAATATAAAGTGCCTAACATAATGTCTGATAGAAGTTAAATGTTCAGTATAATTATATAGCAGTTGTACAAGGAATATGAATGGTAAAAGAGTAGAAATTAATTGGTTTTGAATATTAGTAATTGGTAATATATTCTGGAGCTTAGGAAAGGAGGGATGTGGGCAGTAATCCCTATAGGAATGATTTGAAACCATAGGAGCAGTGTTAACTTACGTAGTTGCTGTATAGTGTTGTTCACTGTATGATTCTATGTGGCATATCTGAAATTTCTTAAGACTTTTGAAAAGCTAATCTTTCTGGTATTCAACAGTGATTTAAGTGTTACTTTGGAAACATCGGTATAATCGCCTGTTTGAATATCACATGCTCTGAACTGCGCTAGATCCTATACCAAATTAAATTCTTGTTCATTAGTTAAATACGTTTCATACAAAACACTACAAGGTACTATGGGAGATTCAGAATAGGTGATAGAAAAGCTTCTTGCCCTACAGAATTTCCACTTTGTTAAAAATACATGCTCAGTTTAATTGCTGATGGTCTATGAGAAGTATAGAATGAGTGTGTGGTAAATTTTCAACAAGCTTTCCCTCCTCAACAACAAAAATTAGGTTCTTGAGACCAAAAGACCTAGTTACAGCAGTTTGAGTCAGTCCTGGTTTAAGGCAAGACCACCTTTTAACCACGTTTTATTCATATAAAAGATCTTTTACTGTTAGGGAAACCTAGAATAGGATATTTCTACAGCTGTGCCAGTTCCTTAGCTCAGGGGTCTGCAAAAACTGTAGCTGCTTTATTGCCTTTTTCTTGATTCTTTTCATTGTATTCTGTCTCTTTTTTAGGAGGCTGAGGATGGTGTTATTGCTTATGATGATTGTGGGGTGAAATTGACTATTGCTTTTCAAGCCAAGGATGTGGAAGGATCTACTTCTCCTCAAATAGGAGATAAGGCAAGATAATTCTGTTTATTTGAGAGGAGGGTTAAAGGTTGTCATCTTAAATTATAAGTCTTGCACAGTGGTTTCTTTCTAATTTTATCAAATTTTGCTAAAATTGCTTTGTGCTGATGAGGTTAATATAGGAACAGCTTCCCATTTAAAAGCAGCTTATTCAATTAGAAGAGGGTCTAGGAAGCCCTTTGTTAAAGCTTTTTGAGAAGTCAGTATTTAAACATTAGCTAAGATATGCCTAAGTCAGTTAGATAAAAGTAATAATATTACAAGCTAAAACAGCCACCGAAACATTATCAAAGTAAAATCACACCAAAGATTTTATATTGCTGTGCATTTTTCTCATACTTAACATTGTCTGGTTTTCTGATAGCCCTGCTTTAGAGAAATTGAGAATATATAAGGAATAAATACACACTGGAGAACAAAACTTTATCCCTTATGAAAAGTGGAATGAGACATAGAAGTGTTTTGGTGAAAATGTATTCCATCAGAATATTTAACACAAAGGATATTTGGAATGGAAAGCATGGTCTGGGGAAGTTAATAGGTCCTGAGGTAAAGAGCTTGTAAGACATGGTATTAATGAACATCCTTATTTTTCACAGGTTGAATTTAGTATTAGTGACAAACAGAGGCCTGGACAACAGATTGCAACTTGTGTGCGACTTTTAGGTCGTAATTCCAACTCCAAGAGGCTCTTGGGTTATGTGGCAACTCTGAAGGATAATTTTGGATTTATTGAAACAGCCAATCATGATAAGGAAATCTTTTTCCATTACAGGTGAGGAATGCCTTGTAGAACTTAGAGCTTACTATCCGTTCTTTGGTTTGGGAGTCTAAAACATTTAGTATTGGGTGGTTATATATTTTTTACATCCAAATCTCACATTGGTAGAATTATGGCAATGTATAAACAAAAGTTAATTGTATAGAGAACATGTGGCCAAAAGATAAAGGCCTGTACCTGCTTTGAACATTGGACAAGAACTTTTCTGCTTAGGTGAAAGAATACGTTACATATGTTGCTACCAGAGAATTGTACCTCTGATTTGGTGTTCTAATATAGCATAGTGTTAGTTAAGGGTGTGGACTCTTAGACGGTTCAGGTTTAAATCCAGACTCTGCCACCTAATTAACCTCCTGGTATCTTAGTTTCATTGTCTTGAAGCTGGGGGAAATGGTAACATCTTAATGGGTTGTTTCTGAGGATTAAATGAGTCAGTGCCTATAATGTGCTTAATACAGTATCCAGCATAAGTAAGCACACCATGAATGTTGTTATAGAAGAAATAAAATTTATTTGCTACTCTTGATAATTGTGGTGATTGCTTATTCAAATGTTTCCTTTCTTCCCAGTGAGTTCTCTGGTGATGTTGATAGCTTGGAACTGGGGGACATGGTTGAATACAGCTTGTCCAAAGGCAAAGGCAACAAAGTCAGTGCAGAAAAAGTGAACAAAACACACTCAGGTAATGAATTGTGATTTCTACTTACTCAGTCTCTGCTTTTGATATGAAATAAGGGGTAGTATGCAAGAGGGAGCAAAAAATCATTCTAGATTAGTGGTCCCCCAGGTATGATCCAGCAGCATCACCTGGCCACTTATTAGAAATAATAAGTTCTCTGACCCCATCCTAGACCTACTAAAGTCAGGACAGGCAATCTGTTTTAATAAATACTTTAGATAATTCTGATGTCTACTCAAGTTTGAGAACCACTAGATAGATGGTTTAGGTCATTGGCTTTATGCTTATTTTCAATTTAGTATTTCTTTCTTAAAAAATAACTCCAAGATGTGATATCCATGGGGATGGGGGGAGAGGCATTCCTCTAGGAGACTGTTTTGGAGAAGGAGTCTAATATGAAAAATAATGGGAACTTAAGAAAATTGTTGCTATTTAGGATCTCTAACTTTTAAAAAACCTGCAACTTTTGGCTTTCATCTCAGCTCCCCAAGTAACACTTTTTCTTGGTGAGACCTAGAGAAAGGACAGCCGTGAATGTTCATTTCAATTCTGTAAATATCTAAGTGCATGCTCTGTTTTAGGTACTGGGGATATAGCAGTGAAGAAATCAGACAAATCCCTGCCTTTGTTGAGTTGTTTTTTGTTTTTGTTTTTTTAGTTTGTATTATGTATTTACGGGCAAACAAGATGAGTAAAATATTGTGTGTAGTATGTTTAGAGATACAGTAATATATGTTATTAAGATTAAAATAAAGGAGGCGCCTGGGTGGCTCAGTTGGTCAAGCCTCTGCCTTTAGCTCAGGTCATGATCCCAGGGTTCTGGGATCGAGTCCAGCATCAGGCTCCCTGCCTCACAGGGAGCCTGCTTCTCCAAACTCTGCCCTCCCCCCATTTAAAAAGAAAAAAGATTAAAATACAGGGAAGTATATAAGTGTTGGGGTTGCCATTTTAGAGACCAGGGAAGGCATCCGCTAAAAGTGATATTTGGTCACCTAGAAAAGATGAAGAGAACAAGACGTGTTTTAAATATAAATACTTGCCAATTCCTTAAACAAATTAACTTTCTTTATTTTAAAGGTAGTTTAGAAATATTTCAAGAGTAGCAGACAAGCAGTCAGCCCTCTAACATTTGTTGCAATGATTTTTGCTTCTTTTCCTCTGGAATAGAGTTAAAATTGATGAGTAAGAGTTACAACATGCTTTTGTTTTGTAGTGAATGGCATTACTGAGGAAGCTGATCCCACCGTCTACTCTGGTAAAGTCATTCGCCCCTTGAGGAGTGTTGATCCAACACAGACTGAGTACCAAGGAATGATTGAGATTGTGGAGGAAGGTAAGAGCAGCCCTATCAGATGGTTGGAAATTTGTTTTTACTTTCACATGACTACTTTGAACGTTTTAAAATACGTTGGTGGTGTTGCATTTGTTTTTTGATTCCTTAAAAACTGAAATTAAGGAAAAGTGACTCCACCCCACCCCCATCTCTTGGATTTTATTTTTATATGCTTTGGAAATTAGATCAGCCTGGGTTTATATTGTGAACAAATGATAGGTGAGGAACTGAGTTATATTGAAATAGACTGAGAATAAAATCTCACACTAACAATAGGCATCTAATGTGTGATAATCAGATATTCACATTGACTGTGTTTAGTACAATTTTATAGTTTTCCTGTATTATTCTCATTATTTACATGAGTATTAACAAATTTTCTTAGTAGCATTCACTTGTATGAACATTTTTGCTTTCTGTAAAAGTACTGTATAAATTCCTTAATAGCTAGGGTTCCATGTGGATCCTACTATGTGTCTCTGGGCCAGAGTGCTCTATATTTTTCATTTTATGCTTTTTTTCTCCCCATCTTCAATAATTCTCTTGAGTTCTGGTGCCACCCCTTACCCCCAGCAAAAGACAACTTTGGGGGTGCCTGGGTGGCTGAGGTCATGAGATCGAGCCCCAAGTTGGGCTCTGCTCTCAGTGTGGAGTCTGCTTGAGCTTCTCTCTCCCTCTCCCCGTCCCACTCATGTACGCTAGCTCTCTCAAATCTTAAAAAAAAGACTACTTTGTGCATAAAATAAGTGTGCAACAGGAATGGTAGTAGGAACCATTGGACGATTAGTACAGCTAAGTCACCATAATGATGGGGTTGATGAGAGGGTTTGAATTTCCAACCAAAGATGACAGCTTGGGTCACAAAGAGAATAAATCTTGTGTCATGTAGGAGTCAAAGAGCATGAAGTGGGGAAGGACAGGTCATTTGAGAGAAAGAAATGAACCTTGATAACATGTTCCTTTTACCACCTAAGGTCCTTAGGAGTTTGTTTTACATACTCCTAAGTATCTCCCACCATCTCCCCCCACCCCCCTGCCACACCAATGCCCCTCCAAATAGGAATAGATTTTACAGCAAATCAAGCTTTTATTTTAATCACTCCTTTTGTTAATTCAGAGCTAATTCATATTTAAAATAAACTTACTTTGTTCTACTTTCCCACCTTTACTAACAGTGGTGGTTATTAAACACAGTTTTGTTTTGTTTTTAAGTCACTCAGTATAAATCTGGCCTTTTTGCAAATCAGTATTTTAAACCAATGCCATGATTATACCATACTCCTAAAAGAACCCTAAAAACTAAAGGGCTGAGCAGCTTACTGAATTGCCCTTCTTCCTCCTCTGTAACATGCCACTTCTTTTTGTTTCCCAGTCCCCAATCCACTTATTCTTCAACACTGGCTCTAGGATACAGTCCAAAGCAAGGATTTTATGGAAAAGGAAACTTGACTGAAATCTGTAAGCCTAGAGGTTTTTGAGACTAGACACAGGTCACATTTCCTACTTGTTGGTGAGAACAGCTCTTTTATTCACAAATACAACAACTCTGTATTAAAACCATGGACTTTGAAGTAGGGCAGGCCTAGATCTGAACACCAGCTCTTCCACTTCCTAGCTATAGAATCTTACACAAATTACTTAAATCTCTGCTAGCTCAGTTTCTTCTTTAAAATGAGGACAATAACTTCAATCTAAGATTCTGGAAAGATTAAATATGAATCTATAGGTGTTTAATAAATGGTAGTATTAACACAGCTACATCAGACCAGCTGTCTCATATCCTTCTGCATGACTTTATCTGTTGGAAGTATATCCAAAAGTTTGTGGTTCCTGTATGTTTGAAAAGAAAACCTTCACTCACCCTATAATCAATCAAGAGAATTGTTAAAAGCATTTCCAATTCTGAAGCTTCCTCTTCCACCTGATGGTTTTCTCCTCTTCATTTTTGTTGATTCAGTGGCTTCACCATCCAAGCGAACTGATAAGCAGCTAAACCTTTGGCGTGGTTTTTATTCCTAGCCTGCACTGACCTCCAGCCAACGTTTTTTATTTACTTTTAATTTTTCTTATTCGTTTATTTTTAAATTTAAGTAGGTTCCACACCCAGCGTGGACCCCAGTGCAGAGCTTGCACTCAACAACCCTGAGATCCAGACTTGAGCTGAGATCAAGAATGGATGCTTAACCGACTGAGCCCCCCGGGTGTCCCAGCCAACTTTTTTACTCTAGGGAAGAGCTCTACAAAAATACGATGGCTTGTTTCTGTAAAGAAAGTTTTCTTGAAACAGTCATAGCCATTTGTTTATATATTGTTTTTGGTTGCTTTCTCAGTACAACAGCAAAGTTGAGTAGTTGTGACAAAGTGTTTACTGTTTTTTAAGAAAAAGTATTCTGAACTCAGGAAAGTACCTGTTGGTTTGAGGGAGCCACAGTCAGAACAAAGAAAAGATGTAGAATGCCAAAGAAATTTATCCACATTGTTTTTGCCTGTTCCTGACTTAATGCCCAATTAGGTGTGGGTCAGAAATATTTTTGACTGGTTGGCTCACATTGTGAACTCGGGAAGAAGATAATCTAGTGGATCATGTTAGCAACCCATTCTGCTTAAAACACCCAAATATTTAGGTAATGAGGTTGTGAGTGATAGTGTTATTTTTAATTTCGTAAGTGTAGTTTAAAACTTTATTAGGGGGGGCACCTGGGTGGCTCAGTCGTTACGCATCTGCCTTCGGCTCAGGTCATGATCCCCAGGGTTCTGGGTTTGAGTCCCGCATCAGGCTCCCTGCTCGGTGGGAAGCCTGCTTCTCCCTCTGCCACTCCTCCTGCTTGTGTTTCCTCTCGCTGTCATAAATAAAAAAAATCTTTAAAAAAAAAAAACTTTATTAGGGGTACCTGGCTAGCTCCATTTGAAGAGCATGCGACTTTTGATCTCAGGGTAGTGAATTTGAGCCCCACACTGGGTATAGAGATTACTAAAAAAAATAATAAACTTTAAAACTGTTCATTAGCTAGTGAAGTACTACAAGTTCTCACTTGTTTTCATGATAGTATTTCATTCAAGCTTTATGGTAGAATTTCTCAGGTATAAAAATCTTTCTAGGAACATAATACATTTTTAGCAATTTACTTAAAAATTTATTAGGACCATCAGCATAGGACTGTTGTGAAATATTAGTTTTTAGACTTTGTACCTAATTTCTCCTTACAGGGGATATGAAAGGTGAGGTCTATCCATTTGGCATAGTTGGGATGGCCAACAAAGGGGATTGCCTGCAGAAAGGGGAGAGTGTCAAGTTCCAGTTGTGTGTCTTGGGCCAAAATGCACAGACTATGGCCTACAACATCACACCCCTGCGTAGGGCCACAGTGGAGTGTGTGAAGGATCAGGTAAGTGGTAGTATCTCTGGATCTGAACTTGCTCCTTTTATGAGTTGGTAAACAAGTGTTAACCAAAACCTTGAAATTTTTTCAGCCAAGAAAGAACCATCAATACTCACCTTGGTTTTTATTTCTCCTCCACCCCTTTTTCACTGATTTGAGGTAGCTTGTATGAAGAAAACCACATGAAGAAAATGGTGATATGAGCAAAAAGAAAGTTAAGAGTATTACTGATAACATTACATGACAGGGAAAATAAGTTTGGAGTGAGATTTTTCAGAATAGAAAGACTATAAGATTTTGTGTACTTTAGCTCAGAGCTGCTTTTGCAGACCACACAAAGAAAGCAAGCATGTGTGAAAGTGTTCATAAAATACATTTAGGGCAAACAAAACTATTCCTCATATTGAGATCTCAGTATGATTTTTTTGCTTAATTCAGAAACCCCGTATACTACATGAAGACACAAAGCAACCTTTGTTTCAGGCTATGATAGATTGAATAGCAGTGATTTCAAAGATAGATTTCTTCCCTGACAAGTTTTTCGGACCCATATGCTTTTACATTCTAGCTGCACGGGCAGCTAAACTGGAGCATCAGCATTAATACCATGTTTTATAAATCCTCTTCTAGTTAGGGTCAGGCATTGTGCTTCATTCAGAGTGAGGTACTTTTCCCCCTTGTAATATGTCCTTTTTTTTTTTTTTTTCCCTTCCCTCTTCCTCCAGTTTGGCTTCATTAACTATGAAGTAGGAGATAGCAAGAAGCTCTTTTTCCATGTGAAAGAAGTTCAAGATGGCATTGAGCTACAGGCTGGAGATGAGGTGGAATTCTCAGTGATTCTTAATCAGCGCACTGGCAAGTGCAGCGCTTGTAATGTTTGGCGAGTCTGGTGAGTTTGTTGTTGTTGGGCTGGTAAACTCTCTGGACTGTCCTTAAACTTCTGTAAACTCTGGTTTATCACAGTTCTTCACTTTTCATCACTGCTTTTTTTTATCCTGCCACTTTCTGGTTATTTCTTGATCCTTCTGTGTCTTTTTTTTTTTTACCTCGAGTCTTTTCATTGTCTAAATTTTATGGTCTTTTCAATCTGGCCCAATGAAACATTAATTGGGTACATTCTATGTATTAGAACTTAACTATAATAAGATTATGTAGTCCTTGTTCTTAAAGGATTCTGTTTAGCTTTTTCTTCCATTAAGCCATTTATATGCAGCTTAAAATTCTAGCTTTTTAGTTTAGCAATATTGTCTCTGCTTTTTTAAATGTTTTAAATCCGTAACGTTACCATGAAAGGAGCTGGGAGTCTCTTGAGAAATATTTCTTCATATTTAACTTTTCTAAGGTTTTTCACATCCCCTACCTCATTTTGTGTGTCTGTGGAACTGGTTTTTCTAGTTGCAGACCAGTCCAGGGATGACCCTCACCCAAATAATTCTTCCAGTTCCTCCATAGTAATAAACCTTGAGTTGGGAATAAAAACATAAACAAACTTGTCTGTCCTGTCTTGCTAGCTAGCTGGCTAGATGAGGCAAGAGTCCCCTCATTAAAACTGAGTCATTTGGGTAGTTAGAAAACCTACTCCTCTGCAGGTACTTGCTTTCTTCCCACTAAGAGTTGTTTCTTCTCACCTCTTGACTTCATTACAGCGAGGGCCCCAAGGCTGTTGCAGCTCCACGACCTGATAGGTTGGTCAATCGCTTGAAGAACATCACCCTGGATGATGCCAGTGCTCCTCGCCTAATGGTTCTTCGTCAACCAAGGGGACCAGATAACTCAATGGTATGAGAGCATACAAGGTTTTGGGGTGGGTAGGGGCAGCTGACAGTATGCTACTCAGGGTCCTATTTTGGCATAGCTCAGAGCTTAATGAAGCAGGCAACTTCAGGATTCTCTTTCAACATTCAGTAGGCTTATAATTAGTTAAAACTCCCTACACATTGGTTCAGCCCCTAACAATAATGGTTGCTCCCAGTAAGAAACACATTTCTTGGTCTTCCTGATCTTTTGGTAGATTTTAGGTAGTAGATCGGGAGGGCTTAATATGAATTACCTCCTCTGGGAAACAAATACAGTGGTGGTTACAATGATTGAAAGTAATGCTTTTATAGTAATTAACTGCAATTTTACTTCTTCACAGGGATTTGGTGCAGAAAGAAAGATCCGTCAAGCTGGTGTCATTGACTAACCACATCCACAAAGCACATCATTAATCCACTATGATCAAGTTGGGGGGATTCTGGTGAAGGGTTCTGAATATCTCCCTCTTCATCCCTCCCAAATTCTGGAATACTTATTCTATTGAGCTATTACACCAGTTTTAACACCTTCCTCGTGTTATGTTTAAAAAAATAAAATTTAAGAAAACCATTTTAAAATTATGCACAGTTGCAGCCTGGAAAACTTAAGGTGGCGCCTTATAGTATCAATTTTAGGAGCTTTATTTGGTGCATTTAACGCAACTGGTAATTGCAAACTCCACTTCGCCTGTGTAAGTGAAAAATATAGACTGTTATCTTGTTGGCCCTATGAAATTCTGCACTTGGTATTTAGCATATACTCTACCTTCATTACTATCTGGCAAGATGTTCTGCCTTAACACTCAGTTGCGTTCTTTTCCTTTTCTTTCCTGTTCATTATGCTTTAATCCTGAGGACCATATGAAGGTAGAATATATTAAAAATTACAAAAATTATAAAAATTTGTATAGGCAAACCATTTCCTTAAGTTGATGGCCAAATGTTAAAATGTTATTTTTCATATCATTTATAATCTTGTCACAGTCCACTTAACGAAGTTTGGTTAGATTTCAGTGAAAATTATCTTCCAGAGTAGTTTCTTTTTTCCTGGGATTGGGGAGGGGGGTAATTTTACTACAATTAGTATGTATGGTGCAGAATTTCATGCAAATGAGGTGTGCCAGCAGTGTGGTAATTTAATCGTATTTAAACAAAAACAACAAAAAAAGACGAATGCACAAACTTGCTGCTGCTTAGATCACTGCAGCTTCTAGGACCCAGTTTCTTTTACTGATTTAAAAACAAAACAAAAAACAAAAAAAAATAAAAAAGTTGTGCCTGAAATGAATCTTGTTTTTTTTATAAGTAGCCGCCTGGTTCCTGTGTCCTGTGAAATACAGGCACTTGACCCTTGGTGTAGCTTCTGTTCGACTTTATATCACGGGAACGGATTGGTCTGATTTCTTGGCCCTCATCTTGAATTGGCCACATCCAGGGTCCCTGGCCAGTGGACTGAAGGCTTTGTCTAAGATGACAAGGGCAGCTCAGGGGATGTGGGGGAGGGCGCTTTTATCTTCCCCGTTGTCGTTTGAGGTTTTGATCTTCTCTGGGTAAAGAGGCCGTTTATCTTTGTAAACATAAAACATTTTTGCTTTCTCCACTTTTCTGTTAATGGCGAAAGAATGGAAGCGAATAAAGTTTTACTGATTTTTGAGACTCTAGCACCTAGCGCTTTCATTTTTGAAACGTCCTGTGTGGGAGGGGCGGGTGTGGGTGCGGCCCGCCGCGTGACTCCTGGGTCGGGTGCCCACGTGGCCGGGGCGGGGACTCGGGCGCCCGGGGCGCCGACTGATTACGTAGCGGGCGGGGCCGGAAGTGCCGCTCCCTAGTGGGGGCTGTTCATGGCGGTTCCGGGGTCTCCAACATTTTTCCCAGTTGTGGTCCTAAATCCGTCGGAAGCGGAGGCAGCGAAGCTTGAGGTAAGGTTCTGTGCTGTGTAGCGTTCGTCTTTGGCGCATACAGGCTCCTCCTTGTTGTCAGGAATCGAACGGAGTCAGCAGGCTGGAGACAAAGGCCCTTGGGCGGGGGTCCTTAGTTTTGAGCCCTACGGGGGGGATCTTTGGTGGCTGGCGGGGGTAGAAGATGAGGATACGGCCCGGAGGCTGCCCCACCGGAGCTGAGGAGACTTGCGGGAGGAGTAGGAAGAGGGGTTTCCTTTACCTTAGGCTGAGGGCGGGGCCCACGGACTGTTGAAAAATAGAGCGGGGTGGGGGTAGCCAGGCGACTAACCCTAATTCTGAGGCCTGCAGTAACCTGCGAATGTTTTTGCACTCCTGAATCACTTTGAGAACCAAGTGGAAGGTCACGTGTATGGAACCTATACATTTCAAACTCAGGCTTTAGGTTACTATTGATTATAGAAGGCTTTGAAGTACTGTAGTTGTGGCTTTCCCATTAAACCTAATTGCTGCTTTCCCACAGGTTCTTGCTGGTGTGAAATGACTGAGTACAAACTGGTGGTGGTTGGAGCAGGTGGTGTCGGGAAAAGCGCATTGACAATCCAGCTAATCCAGAACCACTTTGTAGATGAGTATGATCCCACCATAGAGGTGAGGCCCAGTGGTAGTGCGCTGACCCTACCTCTGGCTTTTGGTTCACCCTTACACCTATCCTTTAGCTGTTCTTTAGCTAAAGGAATAATCAAGAGAGAAAGTAAAAGTTATTTGGGGTCAGTAATACAATAACGAAGCTTTCCATGTTTGTGGAGAAGAGTTCATTTTTATTAGCTGCTGAAGTTTTTTTCTAAAAAACTGACAATTTAATAGTTCAGTAAACTTTTGCATACTCACTGTTGAACTCCTATGACAGCTCTATTAAACACAGTCCATAGGAAGAGTGACTGAATAATAGGATGGAGATAAAGGATTCAAAGATCTAGGTCTTCTTCAATTTTAATTAGCTGGCTGAAGCAGCTGAGACTGGGCTGGAGTAGAATATGAGATTTTGAGTCACTGCCTAGATTTCTTTCACTCCCTGTTTGCTGTTTACTTAGTTATGTTATATTGAGCAAATCACTTAAACTCTCTGAGCTTCATTTTCCTCATCTATTAAATTACCATAAACATCCTGCCTATCACACAGGGATGTTGAGAAAAATCAGCATAAGTGTTTTTTGTGAGTTCATGTTATAAATTGGCTTGAATGATAGCATCTAAGGTCCTTTAAATAAAAGGTTTTGTGTATTCAGTTTAGAAATGTCTGACTAGAGATTATTTTATTTTAATCCACACCCTGGTCTTCCTACTGCCACCCCCAGCCACTGAGTGTTTAATGGAAGCTAACTAACATAGCCATTATTAAAAATTAGTCATTAGTCCTTGGCAGAAATTTCATGTTAAGCTTAACAGCTTTAGTATTAATGGTTAGAACCTTTTAATATTTTTCTGAGTTTTATTTGTTGAAGGATAATGTACATACAGTAAAATACAAAAATGGTCTATCTACAGCCAGGTGACTTAAAATTTTGTATATACTTATGTAACCACCACTCAGAAATATAGACCATTTCCAGTGCCCCACAGTGTTCGCCCATGCCACTTTCCAGTCAGTAAACCCCACCCTGCCAGGAAATAACCACTTCTCTGACTTCTGTTACTATAAATTAGTTTGACTAAAACCTATCTTTATAATTTTAACTGTACTCATTTCCTCAGAACATTCATACACTTAACCATATTTCATGCTTCAAGCAAGTTTTGGCAATGCGAGTTCTATGTTAATTTGAAAGTGTATTACGGTCCCACAATGAAGTTGAGTTACAGAGGCACTGATCAATGAACTGGGAAACCAAGTCACATTCTGTTTCTGGAGCCAGATCTTTACCAAGTGTGATGGGTTATTTTCTTTGAACTGAATTTCCAAAATATAAGTGTTAAAATACAAGTAAAATTTTTGCCTTAGAGCCAAATTAAAAACTTTTAAAATGTAAATATATGTGATTATGCATGTTTTTCCTCTTGAGGAATTATAACTGTATACCTCGTTTGGAATATTTAGGAATTTGATTCAGTAATATTTCCCAAAGGAAAAAATTCACCATGATGAGAAAAGTGTATTTGTGTTATAATCTTGTCTGAAATAAAAATTATTTGTGTAATAAGTCATAAACACAAAATGACACTGTATCCAGGGCCAGGTATAATTGGTGGAGGTATGTTTAGAACTTTAAATGTACAATAAACAAGTAAGAAAAATCTAGTTCATACCTTAGTAAAAAATACACTGTGAAACCTAATCTCTAGTCTAACTGCAGTAGAGCTGTCTTTTGAATTACCACATTTTTTCTATCTTTTCCAGGAACAGAGTGACCACATTTTCCTTTCTGGAGGCATATAGGATTTGGGGCTTTTTTCCCTAGGGTGACATTAAGTACTTTCTGTTTGTGATTATATATGAGGAGTTTGAGGGACAAACCAGAGAGATGGAAATAAACTTAGGTAGGAGCTTATCTAACCTTGGCAATAGCGTTGCATTCCCTATGGTTTCTAATAAAAATGAAATCTTCCTCTCTCCCTGCCGTCCCCCACCCTCCGCACCCCCAGGATTCTTACCGAAAACAGGTGGTTATAGACGGTGAAACCTGTCTGTTGGACATACTGGATACAGCTGGTCAAGAGGAGTACAGTGCCATGAGAGACCAATACATGAGGACAGGCGAAGGCTTCCTCTGTGTATTTGCCATCAATAATAGCAAATCATTTGCAGATATTAACCTCTACAGGTACTAGGAACATTCTTTTTTCTGAAAGGATGATCTGTAAGTGTATTCTGAAGCTTTGTGGGGGGATGAGGATACCACACTAGGGAAGATAGCGTTTTTAATTATGAGAAGAGTTGGTTTTAGATTGTTTAACATTGAGGTTCTGGGGTTATAACTGAAAGTTAATATTGGTATTTATTTTATATAATACACCATGGCTAGAACGTGTGATGATACTTAAATGAAGCTTGCTAATGGGATGATTCAGAACCAGAGGTGGTGGTATGAGAGATCACACAGGAATTTCAGAGAGGAAAACACGTCTGAGAAAGAGTCGTCAGTAAGTCATAGAAGAGAGAAGATGATAGGAAGAAACGAATGGGCAGTAGATAAAGAGGAAGGATGGTCTTTCTCAGTTGAACCATAAAGTTTCAAAGCTCAATCAAACCATAAAAAATTCTAGTACAACATCCTTGTTTCACGGAATCAGAAGTAGAGCTGCAGGAAGTGATTTGTTAGGTCTTTGGAGTCATGGTTGTTACTAGTAGCAGATCCAGGACCAAAAACCCAGGACTCCTTTTTCTTAGCTCCATGTTCTTTGAGCAGAGTAATAAAACAGGTTAAAACTTGGCTCCATCATCTGTTACCCATGGGACTTTGGGACAAACTACCAAATGTGTGTGCCTCTGCTTATCAGTAATATGGAGCGAATAGTACCTACCAAAAGTTATTTTGAACATTAAACAAGTTAATAAACATGTTAATCACCCAGAAAAGTGCCTACCATGTAGTCAACGCTATGCAGATGTTCTTCCTACGGCCTGCAGTCCTGGATTGTGCTCCATCCATACAATGATGTCTGCTCACAGAAGCAAGCTAGTCCAAAACTGACTTCAGTGGGGTTTTTTCCATCTAAACTTGCTCTACTTTCCATCTGCTCTCTGGAGATAATAGCAATATGTAATAAAATGTCCAACACTTGTCAAGCATCTGATATTTGTTGAATTTCTAGAAGTCGTTTTTCTTCTTAGGCTGTTTTGTCTTATATTATGCTTTAAAATTGGCCACTCCCAGGGCACCTGGGTGGCTCAGATGGTTAAGCGTCTGCCTTGGGCTCAGGTCATAATCTCAGGGTCCTGGGATCGAGCCCCATGTCGGGCTCCCAGCTCAGTGGGGAGTCTGCTTCTCCCTCTCCCTCTGCCTCTCCCCCTGCTTGTGTGCTCTCTCTCTCTCTCATGAATAAATAAAATCTTAAAAAAAAAATAGGCCACTGCCATTACAGCAAAGGTCAGTCCTGCAGATAGCCAGTGTGACACCGGTTCAGCACACGACTTCATGTGTAATCCAGGGCTAGGGTCTGGAGTGGTACTGTGCCATATGGTGGCCACAGCCTTGTGTGCTTATTTCAGTTAAAGTTAGATAAAATTGAAAAATCAGTTCCTTGACCACAGAGCAACTGACTTCTCAAGTGTCCAATAGCTACATATGACTAGCAGATATAGTTGGACAGCACAGATAGAGAACCTTTCCATCATCGTGAAAAGTTCTATTGGAAAGTATTGGTCAAGAGAATCTAGAGCAATTGTTTCCAAAGTGCTGTGTGCTGTGTCTTCCATGTCTCTGAAGGGAGTGCTGTAAGTTGGGAGTTCTAGATCCTTCAGTCCCCTTTAGTAAGAGCAGGTCTGGTGTTTTCTGTTTTGTATCTTGGACTTCCAGCTATAATACTGTTTGAAGAAAATGGACACCACCCACCTAGAGAAGTGGATAGACTGTCTTTCATTAAATACTGTCACTCTCAAGAAAACCTCAAAAAGTTATTTTGAGGCAGTAAGCTTTACTTTTTATACTTCAGATCTTAATCTAGAGTGTGATTTTAAATCCGGAGCTAAGCTCTTTCGTGAATCAAGGAGCCTAACAAGGATATGTGTCAAAAGATAGAATTGCCATCCATTTCCACTGGAAGGTGAACCAGTTCTTGGCTTCCCTGTGGCTGCTGCATCAAGTCTAAACCAATCTACCAGTATGCATGGTCTTTTATATTTAGTGGGGGAAAAAGTGAAACTCCATACTAGAAGCTAATAGGGCTAGATAAAATTCATTAGAACCTTTTTTATTCTAGCTGCTCGTTCCTTCCTAAAGACCTACTCTTAGGTTATGATAACATACTCCTTTTTTTTTTTTTTTTTTTTTTAGGGAACAGATTAAGCGAGTAAAAGATTCAGATGATGTACCTATGGTGCTAGTAGGAAATAAGTGTGATTTGCCAACAAGGACAGTGGACACAAAACAAGCCCACGAACTGGCCAAGAGTTATGGGATTCCATTCATTGAAACCTCAGCCAAGACCAGACAGGTATAGCAGAGCTTTGAGCATCTGGCAAGGGTTTATTTAATGCAGAGAAGTTTTGACTGCTAGAAATAGGAGCCGCATTCCTTGTTATTAGGGATTTTCAATATTCTATTTTTTTACTCTTCAGTTTAAACCCAAAATGAGCTGATGAATATTCTGGTGTGGCACTTTACTCCCACCTTAACATGCTACTATTACTAAATATTACTAAAATGAGGACCCTTGATTAAAGATAAGTACAAACATTAGACCTTCCTCCATCAACACCAGCCAGTGTTTTGGGCTTTTGCTCTGCTGAATGGAATCTTTAGATCTGGTAGTTCTGTATGTCCCACGTTACCCATTTTTCTGTGCTTGAATGTTATTTTTGCAGAATATGCCATTTGTGTATCAGCCTGTTGATGTGATTCAGTAGGAATGCTAAGTTTGGTGTCCTCTTCCTAAATCACCCTATTTCGTCAGCTAGTTGGAATTTTAAATCCACTAAGGAAGTACAAGTGAGAGAGCTTACAACTTGGGTTATGTCTATTAAGCCATCCTTATCATGTTCTTTTATAGGGTGTCGAAGATGCCTTTTACACACTGGTAAGAGAAATACGTCAGTACCGAATGAAGAAACTCAACAGCAATGATGATGGGACTCAAGGTTGTATGGGGTTACCGTGTGTGGTGATGTAACAAGGTGAGCATGTGGTCTCCTTACATAATTATAAATTTTATTATTTAGCATCAGGCAATTTGGAGGAGATTGCTGTTATTATTTCTGTACAGTTGTAAAATATTTTCCTTATGGCACCGTTTCTGAGAGTACTGAAGTCTAAACTGTTTTCAACGCATTTAAGTAGACTACACCTGGGTGGCTCAGTTGGTTAAGCATCTGCCTTTGGCTCAGGTCATAATCCCAGGGTCCTGGGATCGAGCCCCGCATCAGGCTCCCTGCTCAGCGGGGATCCTGCTTCTCCCTCTCCTGCATGCCGCTCTGCCTACTTGTGCATGTTCTCTCCCTCTCTTTCTCTCCCTGACAAATAAATAAAATCTTTAAAAAAAAAAGCATTTAAGTATTTTATAGACATTATTACACTTTCAATAATATTAGAAACTAGAAGGCATTATTGTGAAAAGTACACATACCGTACCCTATTTTTGGCACTGATTAGGAGTTTGAAGAATCACTACATCAAAACTCATGATTATAATGACATGGTGTGTGTTCTTTTCTTATAGATACTTTTAAAGTTCTAGCATCAGAAAAGAGCCACTGTCAAGGTAGGACAAGTTTGGAAATGAATATGTTATCATTCATGTTGATTTCTTGACCTTGTTTTTCTTACATTTTCTATATGCCACTTAAACAAATTCTGTCTGTATTTTAGCTGCACTGACACCCTGGTCCTGACTTCCCTGGAGGAGAAGTATTCCTGTTGCTATCTTCAGTCTCACAAAGAAGCTCCTGCTACTTCCCCAGCTCTCCGTAGATCAGTACAATATTCTCTATTTGAGAAGTTCTCTGAATAACTACCTCCTCACTTGGTTGTCTGACCAGAGAAATGAACCTCTTGTTACTCCCCACTGTTTGTCCACCCTGGGTTCTCCCCCAACACACACAAACCTCTGCCATCCCAGGTTTTTCATCTGAAAAGTAATCCATGCTCTGAAACAGAACCAAACTTGTAGACATGAAATTCTGTAGGAAACAATGTCTTGAGCTCTAAAGTAGCAACTGCTGGTGACTTTTTTTTTTTTGCTTTTTATTGTTGAACTTGGAACTATGATGGTTTCTGGAGAAATGTCATAAATTACTGTTTTGCTGAGAATATAATTAAGTTGCCATTTGGTTTGTTTATAATGTCATTGGCTATATTCTATAAATTGGCATCTCCTCTGCATTCATAAATACACAAGTGAATACTGACTTTTGAGTCTTTCCTAGTGTTCTCGACTTTCACATAATTAAATCTAACTCGCAGCAAAGTGCCTTTTTTTTTTAGGAGTGGTTTGTAGACTTGATTTATAATATTTCAGTGGAATAGATGTCTCAAAAATCATTATACATGGAAATGAATGTCTGAGATACATCTATGACCTGTCTACCTTTGAGGGAAAGACTTACCGATGTGATAGCAGATGCCATTTCTTACATGTATGAGGTTGGATTTCCAGAGACCCAATTTGGGTCTCTTCCAACAGAAAGGTGAAACTGGAAACAATTATGAATAATTAATTTTTACCTAATTTCTACTTTTTTGGGGGGGTGGGGCAGGGGGTAGGTTACCACTTACAAAATGTATGCAATTTGTTTCTTCTAGCTTGCTGATAATGAACTTCCATTCATATTTAAATTTAGGGCATATCTGAAAGCTCTACATTTGCAGGTATTTGAAATTGTAATAGTTGAATGTAGTTTTAATAGCTAAGATTAATGATTTTCAAGTCTCAGATGTATTAACAGACACATTTTCACTGTATATCGTGGTATTTTAATGATGTATATAATTGCCCTCATTTCCCTTCTCACCCCACCCTCTCCCTCATCCCACCACAGTGGCGGCTTGCTTATTTCAGTTGAGTAAAGCATGGTGCTGACAGACCAGGGTCACAGTGTCAAAACTTGAGCAAGCCAGGTAGCATCACAGAGAGAGAAGTTCTTCCACGTTTGCTCATTGCACCAGTAACTCCAGCTAGTAGTTTTGCCAGATGTATACTGTTAGTCCTGCAAGGAAGGAAGAGGTCAGTTAGCACAAGTCCTTCACCATGACTGGAAAAACTTGCCATCTTGAGGAGGGTCGGCCTAGAGGTTTTTATAAATAAAAGTATTTAGACTTTTTTTAGCCATGTGGAAACTTTGAATTAAACCCAATGATTTTTCATTATTTTGAGAATTTTGAATTTTTTATTTTCATTATTGTGAGAAATTTATTTTGATGCCTCAGATCAAAATTTTTAAAATTTTCTATATTGGTAGTGTTCTTTGAAGGGTGCAAAACAGGATGTTGATGAATTAGTCTGTGCAAACCAGATAATAAGCTGATAAGTTTGTTCAGAACAAGAAGTCGCCTTTCTACCGAAATTGCTGTTTAAGAAGAGAATGGAAAATAGAATCAATTGTTTGTTATGAGGATTGGAGGTAGGGCTTTTCTGTTTGCAGATAATTTCATGGTAATTCTAATGAAAATTAGACTTGGATAACTTCTGATAAAAGACTAGCTCCAAAATGGCCGCTTTCTGTTCTTGTCTTCTGATGTGTAGATACTTCCTGAGGTCCTCCATCTTCTAAAATGAGTTTTCCTTTAAGTAAACTCCACATTGCCTTGAAATGAATTCCGAAGAGGGAAAGAAACATAGACTGTGCCCAGAGTGGAATAAACCCAGAGAGTTGTGTTCCTTTGCATTAATTTTGAGAGCTTTCACATACTGTCAACACCTGTAAACAGAAACTCTGCTGCTGTTTCTGCTTCTTGTGGAACACCGCTTTGTAATTTTCTCGAGGCTAGATTGAGGCTTGTCACCTCCATCCTTGTCATTGTCTTCCACCTCCTCCTCCTCTGCTCTGTGTGAGTGACAGTAGGACTCTTTTTTTTGTTGTTGTTAATATCAAATTTAGGGGAAAAGATACTCATTTTAGCCCTTATATGGCTGTACCTTTAGTTTTTTCAAGTATGTTCTAAGCACAGTTGTATATCTAAATGGGGCCAGAATTTAGACTTCACAATGTTCTTTTAATAGCTTCTTAAGAAGTTACATGTAGGTGTGAATTTTGGCACAATAGAGTGACAGACTTAGTTAAATGCTGAATAACTTCAGTTGGTGTGAAATAAAGTGTGGTTTTTAGAATATGTTTGTAATTGCTGAAAACAATTCTAGTTTACCTCAAAATCTGAAAAGTCTCTTTCCCCCAGTCAAGTGCCTGGCCAGCTATTATGAATTACATACTACTTTATGTGTGTTTGTGTTTTAAAGGTTACACCTTCAAGAGTGTGAAAATGTTCTGTCTAAAGGCTACCATGCCTAACCTGTAAATGAAACTGTTAAGTGCTGTATTTGCTCCAGCAGCATACTCTAGAATGTTACTTGGTAATATAATATCGTACTTATTACAGTTTTCATTTTAGTGTAATAGGTAAAATTATTCTCAGTATGTATTTTAGTCGGCCCATGTTTAGTTTTTCATCATCCTTTAAACTGCTGTGAATTTTTTGTCTTGACTTGAAAGCAAGGATAGAGAAACACTTTAAAAGAGATATTTTGGTTTTTTTCCCATTCCAGAATTTGTGAGCATAATCATATTTTGCTTTACATTTACAGTCATGAACTCTCAAGCTGGCAGCTACAACCAAGAACCAAAAAATGGTGCATTCTGCTTCTTGTAATTCATCTCTGCTAATAAATTATAAGAAGTGAAGATAATTAATTAGGGAAAATATTTTATTTAGGTGATTTCTATAAGCAAGGGACTATAATTCTTGTACATTATTTTTCATCTTTGCTGTTTCTTTAAGCAGTCTAATGTGCCACAAAATTATTTTTAAGGTTTTTCCTGTAAGAATTGTTTTAAAAGTGTTCTTGTCAGAATAGTTGTAGATATGTTTCAAAATATAACTGGTGATTCTTAAAGGCCCGAGAACTGACCTAAGAAGCAATTGTATGAATTCTACTCTGGGGGGAAGGGAGGATCTCAATGGAAATTGTGTGACTTTTATATTTCTGTGCCATCAAATATAGGTGAAAATACCAATTGTGCAATTCTGCTGTTTAAACAGGAACTATTGGCCTCCTTGGCCCTAAATAAAAAGGGCTGATATTTTAAGTTGACTATTTTATTGTAAATTAATCCATCCTAATTTTTTAAAATTTGGTTGAATGTTTTTCTTGTTAAATGTTTAAAAAATAAAAACTGGAAGTTCTTTGCTTAGTCATAATTCTTTTTTCCACCGAAGTGCCTTTATTGAAAGTACCAATTTTAGACTTTTGGATGTGACATTTGGACAATGTTTGGAACATCCAAGTTCCTTATTTTATCCCAATATAAAATATGTCAAAGCCTGCTTTTAATCTATTACCTTGGGGGTGATTCATAGCCATGATCCATAGCTACATGCCAAATTCTAACATATTAATACGAAGTGCTTGAAACTATCTTTGGAAATCTTTTGTCCTATTTTTGCATTACTGCACAGTCTACCAATAGCGGTATCATTAGAAGAACATCGGTGTAGGAGCCAAAGAACATGGGTTCCAACTATAATTTTAGGGTGTACTGGTGTATCTCAGATTCCCAACCCTAATTAAGGAGATGTAGTTATTCAAAACAAAACAAACTTTACACCTAGGATTTTCCACCTAACACTGGCATACTGTAATTATGAGGACCTTGGTTTATTTTACCAAAGACATCATTTTTACTTTCACTTTTCCTTCAAAAGAGGACAAGGAGAGAGATCATTAGTATTTGGCTGAATTAAGCTTGAGGAAAACCAATGTAAATGGCAAATTACTGTTTCTAGATAGGACTATTAGGAAGTACAAACATTTTAGATCATAAAATGTAAACGAAAAACAGAATTATGGGCTTTGTATATCTAAAACATTGCCCCCTTAAGTCAATCACCTGTGCCTACTGTCATTTATTTTCTGCTAGTATTTGATCCCCTAGTAACAGAAACAGGGAAGGAGAAAAGGATGTTTTCTGGCTTCTGCTGATGGCTGCTATTCTGTTTGGCAAAGTGAAGCTACAAAGAGACAAATGATGAAAAAGTAGCCTGGGAAGCTTGTTTATTTGGAATATGTGGAGACCTCCCATGCATCTCTGTGCTGTTAAGATTTCTGTTCTTAGAACAAGCAATACTCAAGGTCATTAAAAGGCCAACATAGTTAGATGAGTTATTTGATACCCATAAATACGGGTAAAGGCCAAGAGGCTATGCTAGTGATCATTTTGCAAAACTGCTTAAGAGACATTTCAGAGAGTGTCCAACTCCAGGACTTGAGAGCACAGGATCGATGTCCAGTATCCAAGTGGGAAAATATGCTTTGTATTGCTTTAAAAATAACTCTTGGTGATGAAATGTGGTCAATAAAAGCAAACCGGAACTCTAGGAACATACGAAATACAGGAAACAAATATCTTTTGCAGTGCCAAGAGGGGCAATAAAAGTTCAGATTCATGAACTGGAAGTAAACTTCATGAATTGATCATTCTTATCTGGAGATTTTTTTTTTTTTTAAGATTTTATTCCTTTATTTGAGAGAGAATGAGAGAGAAAGCACATGAGACAGGGGAGGGTCAGAGGGAGAAGCAGACTCCCCACTGAGCAGGGAGCCCAATGCGGGACTCGATCCAGGGACTCCAGGATCATGACCTGAGTCGAAGGCAGTCGCTTAACCAACTGAGCCACCCAGGCGCCCTGGAGATTTTTTTGTATTCATGATTTACTTCACACTTGCACCAAAATAGTTGTATTAACCTACTGCATGTTATTTTTCAACTTGAAGGAATGAACTTAGTCTCTTCTTAAAATAGTATAAATTATAACTCCAGTATAAATATAGTGTACAACTGATTTGTGGGAGTGTATAAAGAAGTAATACTCACCCAATGTTGGGAGTTAAAGTGATATGAAATGTTTCTAAAGATAGAGGCAACTTCCAGCCGCGCTGCTACTGGGGGAGGACGGAGGAGGATGTCGTTGGAAGGGAGCCGTTGCCTCCTGGAGCCCTTAAGCATAGGAGCCTGAAATACCCAGCTCAGGACAAGAAGTCTGGAATGGGTGCTGTGAAATGGTAACAGTTGGCCCTATTGACCCTTTCTCTAGGAGCTACAGATGTGTGTGGTACATGTAAGATTTAAGTCTGAAAGAAAACTTGCATGTTATTTTGAAACATCTTAGTACAAATTGATTCCCCACAATTACAACTGAGACCCAACATCCCTGATTTTTTTTAAATCAATGGAATGAAGTTTAAAGACCTCTTCAAAGTTAGATCAAGACCTCTCATAAATGTATGCTTGTTTTGCCTGTGAATTTGAGGAGCTTGACATTTAATAATTAAAGTCCAAAATGAAACTCTAGAATAGCATATGAACTAAAATTACCAAGGCCTGTGCCTGTGTCACCCCATCATTTTGTATGTGGTGTTGACATTTCCTCTTAGAGAACCACATTTGGATCCCACTGTGAGGCAGAGCCACATGCCCTAACAAAATATATTTGGTTCGGGCGCCTGGGTGGCTCAGTTGGTTGAGCGACTGCCTTCGGCTCAGGTCATGATCCTGGAGTCCCGGGATCGAGTCCCGCATCGGGCTTCCTGCTCAGCGGGGAGTCTGCTTCTCCCTCTGACCCTCTTCCCTCTCATGCTTTCTATCATTCTCTCTCTCTCAAATAAATAAATAAAATCTTTAAAAATATATATATATTTGGTTCATTGGCTCACCAAATTTTCCTTATGACTTTCCTTCCTAAGTTATTTAGCAAGTTTTTATTGAATACCTACTATGGGCTTGGGCGCCATGCTGCTCTGGACATTGAGTAGTGAACCAGATAGACATTGGTCCCTTATTCATCTTTTATATTCTATTGAGGGGAGATCACTGAAACAAAATTTCTTAGTTGGAATTTGGTGATTGTCTCAAAGCCTCTACCCAGTTTTTCTGACCCCTCTGACTCCTTCCCTGTCTTTCTGAGAATGCTCAAGGCTACCCAAGATGCACCAGAAACTGTCTCGTGCCTCATTGCCATTTGGGTCTCCTTTTCAAGTCAAGGCTCCATAGGAACAGAAACTTTATATTGCTTTGCAAGTTCAAAGTGCTGTTACCAACCCCATCTCATGTAATCCTCAACAACAAAGTAATACAGAATGGCCTCCATTTTACTGGTGAGAAAAACTACTGAATCTCCTAAAAATGGATGGATTTATTTAGATTTGAGCCCAGGTCTCCTGATTTCAGATCCTGTGCTCTTTTTGGTTCACTTGGTAGTTTTGAAACCATGCTTCTCAAAGCCCTTCGAGTCTTCTGAAGAAGTTTTGTGAGAAAGCCTGAGTGGATGGAGCCCTTCCTTGTCCCCCTACTTCAGCTGAAGCAGTCCACTTTCATCCGTTTTTCGTTTTAGGCTTTCATTCAAGATTTAGTCTGAAGATTCCTTAAGAAAAAGTTCAACCAGCACTCGACTTCACCAATCCACTTCTACAACCATCTACCAATGGGGGATCACTAGGTCACATCCTTGAGTCTAGCCAGAACCTAGTACCTCTAGGCACAGTCATGGTCATTGCACAACTAAGCAACAGTGAGGCAAGATATAACACAGTGGTTCCGAATCCCCACTCTGGAGCTAGAATGCCTGGGCTACTACTCACCACGAACTATGAGCCTTTGGGCAAGTCAACCTCTCTGTATCCAAATTTCTTCAACTGTAAAACAGAGGTAATAATAGTTCTTCAAAAGACTATTGTGAACGGGCGCCTCGGTGGCTCAGTCAGTTCAATGCTGGATGGACTCTTGATTTCAACTCAGGGCACGGTCTTAGGGTTGTGAGATCGAGCCCCACAGTGGGCCCCGTACTGGGCGTGGAGCCTGCTTAAGATTCTCTCACTCCTCCTCCAGCACATGAACACCCTCTCTCTCTCTTAAAAAAAAAAAAAGACTATGGTTAAAATTAAATGAATTAGCATATGTTGAAGAAAAAAAACCAAAAACTTGGAACAGTCCTCAGCACAATTACCACTGCACAGACCCCATAGCGTGCCTCCCTCTCACTTCAAACAGAAAGCAGTACACTGTTAAGTTTAGATTGTTTTGTTAAAAGCAAATTGCTGAATTTCAGTTCCATTCAATAGACAGGAAATAAAGTCAGTTTGTCTCATGGAAAAGGATGAGTCTTATAAATCTGACTTTTTTATTTTTAGGCATGTATGGGAAATTATTACCGACAGGAAAATGAGGCTGAATCCAGTAAAATTCCACAGGTTTCATTATACTCCAAACAAAAACTGATTACTTAGGTATAAAGTAACTTTTACATACCTCTAACAGGGTGACAAAAACAGTACATAGATGCTGTTCACAAAAGGGCTGTATTCCCAAACCAAAAGTTGTAATGACCCCAAGTCGGCTTTCACTGAGGCAACCTAACAGAGAAGATGAAGCTGATCCTGAAAGTGTACTTAGGGCCACCCTGAGCCCCATAGGCGGCTTTCGTATCTCTGAACCAAGAGGGATGGAGCGCATCGAGGGGGTGGGATGAAAGGCAGGTTGGAAAGGGGTGGGAGCTCCCAGCAGGTTTCACAGCAGGGAGGGAGACCTGCTATTAGCAGAACAGAAGGGCTTTGTAGACAAAAAAAAGGCAGGCAGCAGGGATCTGTGTATAGCTGATTCACCTTAAGTACCTGTCATCTCCTTCCTGTACAACCTCAGGTTACAGATCTCTCTAACTCAATGAAATACAAGAGATTTCGCCCTTTAAAAAATACTTGTAGGGACACCTGGATGGCTCAGTCGGTTAAGCGTCTGCCTTCGGCTTAGGTCATGATCTCAGGGTCCTGGGATCGAGCCCCGCATAGGGCTCCCTGCTCAGTGGGGAGTCAGTTTCTCCCTCTCCCTCTGCCCCTACCCCCAGCTCATGCTCAGTCTCATTCTCTCTCTCAAATAAATAAAAATTTTTAAAAATCTAAAAAAAAATACTTATAAATTTGTTATTTGGAACTCTGGACGTTTTTCATTGGAATAATGTTCTAAATGATGGTTAGTTTCCAGGTTAGCTCCAACCAATGTAGTCCATAGTATAGCTGAAATATTCATGTTAACAGTTTTTAAAAGAAAACAAAATAATACCTTTTTTTTTTCCTAAAAACTAAAGCAAGAAAAATAGAGTTGAACAAGACTAGTTTATCTTATATACTGATGCTTGAAGAAAAGCAAGCTTGGGGCACTTGGGTGGTTCAGTTGGTTAAGCATCCAACTCTTGATTTTGGCTCAGGTCCTGATCTCAGGGTGGTAAGACTGAGCGCCACCACCCCACCACCCTCCCCAAGTCGGGGCTCCATACTGGGTGTGGAGCCTACTTAAGTTTCTCTCTCTCCCACCGCCTCCCCCCTCCACCCCAGCTCACTCTCCTTCTCGCAAAAAAATAAAATAAAAAAAGATTTTTAAAAAAGAAAAGCAAGTTTAATTACAGAAAAAGAATGAGTAGATACAGACTTGTCCCATTGAAGGAAACTTCTGGGGCCTTCCCTTAAAGGCTGCAGGTGATGATAGGATCGGAATTTGTTTTACTTGATTTTCCTTTAAATTCGGGTTTTATTTTTCTTATGATAGAAACAATAGTTTTTCAAAAAAAAAAAAAAGAAACAATACTTTTTCGTGGTAGAAAATGGAAATGAGCCGATAGGAAAAAGTAAAAAATCGCCATCCTCCCACTATCCAGACAGAACACTCATATAAGTTCCCTGGGCTGCTTTTCAATGTCTATAGTGATATTTAAATTAAAATATGCCTTTCTTTTTCTTTCTTTTTTTTTTACCAAAACAAGATTATACTATGTATACATCTTTGTACTATGTTTTCTCACATAACATTCTTGAATGATTCCTATGTTAATATGTATTCATTCACATCATCATGTTAATTACTAAGTGGTATTTTATGTGATGGTTGTACCATACATTAATCAATCTTATACTGCAGACATATCAGTTGTTCCTACTTTTTTGGCTCTTATAACGGTTTAGCTGCCATTAACATTTTTGAAATACATTTTTGAGTGCTTGTATAACAATTTCCTTAAAATAAAGTCATAAAAATGAAATTGTTTTATCAATAGATAAGCATACTTTTTAAGAGTTTTTGATAAATGTATTGCCAAATTCCCTTCCATAAAGACTAAAATCTTACACATCCACACCAACCCCATGTGAGGGTCTGTTTTCCCATGTATTAAACATTGAGTGTTATCAAGGAACTGGTTCTCTTTTTTTTATATCAAATTCACTTCAAATTGTATGGAATAACAAACAAGTTGTAAATTATTTAAAAAAAAAAACAATAAATGTTAGGGAGCCCCTGGGTGACCCAGTTGGTTAAGCAACAGACTCTAGATTTCAGCTGGTGTCATGATCTCAGGGTCGTGAGATTGAGCACCACCCGCTCAAACCCCCCTTTCATTGGGCTCCATGCTGGGTGTGGAGCCTGCTTAGGATTCTCTCTCTCTCCCTCTGCCCCTCCCCGCCGCTGCTCATGCTCTCTCTAACAATAACAACAAAACAAAAAACAAAAAACCACTAAATGTTAGAATATATGCAGTTTTAGAAATTCCTCATAGTATAATGGATCATATTTTTCAAACTTGCATCAGGTGGAATTCCCCAAAAGACAAGTCTCTTAAGATCTTTTCATTTTTTGAAAGATTTTATTTATTTGGGATGCCTGGCTGGCTCAGTGGGTTAAGCATCTGCCTTCGGCTCAGGTCATGATCCCAGGGTCCTGGGATCGAGTCCCAAATCAGGCTCCTTGCTCAGCGCAGCGCCTCCTTCTCCCTCTGCCTCTCCCCCCAGCTTATTTGTCTTCTAACAAATAAATAAAAATAAAGGCTTTATTTTTAAAAAAGATTTTATTTATTTGACAGGGAGAAAGAGAGAGAGAGTGCCTGTGCACACAAGCAGGGAAAAGGGCAGAGAGGGAGGGAGAGGGAGAAACAGACTCCATGCTGAGCTCGGATCCCATGGGGCTCGACCCCAAAACCCCGAGATCTTGACCAGAGACAAAATCAAGAGTCGGCCGCTCAACTGACTGAGCCACCCAGGCACCTCAAGATCTTTTCATTTTTAACTTGATGGTAAAGACTTAAAATTTGTTCTCTTTTCCCCATTACTTACACCTACCAACTTTTTTCTGGACATCTCTATGTGCTAACAACTTTGGATTCATTAATTCATTTATTCAGTGAATTGGGAATATAAAAATAATACAGGGTTTAAATGCCCCAAATACTACCCCCACGTCTCACAATGTCTCTCTCTGCATTCTTCTCCCTTTCCCTACTCCAGACTCAGAAGAAAAAGTCCTCTCCTCTTTCGAGGTTTTTCCTCCACCTGGGTCTTACTCCCCCCTCTCCCCATGTCCTTTGAGACTGGAAACTTGTTCTGTCCTATAGTGTCTACTCTCTGTTTATGGTTCTGTTCCTCCATCTAGAAATATTGGCCCTTGACCCTAGTTCCCTCTCCCTATCATTCTGCGTTTTCTCCTTCCACCCTCCAACATCATTAGGAAAGAAAGGTCTCCACCTCTTTATCCCCCAGCCACTCTTCAATTCACAACCATCGAGCCTCCTCTAAAACCTCCCTAAGTGTGATGACTACGGAGCTGCGACAAGAAGCTCTGAACTTGCTTTGAGGAGCCTGCTGACAGCTTCTAGCTTCCACACCTTTTCGTCTGCAATCCTGAAGCCACGCTCAGTAGCCACCCTCCCTATCTCACAGTCAGTGACCGAACGTGGTGGGGGTACTAGAGTTGGACAAATTCTGCTCCCTACAGGACTCCTGGAATGGGCAATCCTCGTGGGAAACTCCCCGTTGGCCAGGCCAAGACTTTCCCAGACTACGGTCTGCGTCGCTCTCTACTCACCCTCCTTCCTTCCCTCTCTCCTCTTACACCTGTCAGATCTGCATCGCACCATGGTCCAAAGACCTTCGCTGCTAGATTACGGCTCCCTCCTCTTTTATCCTTCACAGGCATTACCCCTCTTGTATGTCCCATTCCGTCTGGGCATCTTCTTGAAGGACCTGAACAGATGCGCGGTGATCACCAACTTTCCTGATTGCCCCTGAGCTGTTTTCTGTCCTCTCGTGAAGTCTCACTGCATTAAACCCTGTGACTCAGTTTCAGATTGCTTTCCTCCCATAGCTTCCACGATACAGTATTTTCTTTTTTTTGTTTAAAGATTTTATTTATTCATTCGAAACACAGAGATAGATACATAGAGAGAGAGCACGAGCAGGGGGAGAGGCAGAGGGAGAACAGGCTCCCCACTGAGCCAGGAGCCAGACGTGGGGCTAGATCCCAGGACCCTGGGATCATGACCCGAGCCGAAGGCAGATGCTTAACCATCTTAGCCACGCAGGCGCCCCCACGATACAGTATTTTCTACTTCTCCTCCTTCTTCCCCCCATCATTTTAACTCTTTCTGTGGTCTTTTCTTTCTACATCCAATCCTTAAATACTGGTTTTCCTTAAGAATCTATCTATGGCCCTCCACTCTTTCTCTGCACAGGTTCTGTCTCAGTGATGAAACTGATTATCAGAGTTTTAGCCACGATCATTGCCGATGACTCACAATCTATCTCCCATTCAGGATTCTCTCCTGAGCTCCAAAGCCAAATATCCAACTGCCGACTGGACACGTCCACTCTGATGAGTTAAGCCAGATACACTGATTTTGGCCTTAATCCTATCTACTCCCTTGTATTAACTTCATACCAATCACTCACAAGGAAACTTGAGACTTATTCTCGACAACTCCTCTTCCATCAGCCCCCATATCCAATTTGATTTGATGGTCTTGTCCTTGAAACAGGTCACATCTGTCACTGCCCACTGCAGTTCTGCGGTGACTGTCTCAGTTTAAGCCTTCGTCATCTTTAACCAAGATTTTAAAAAACGACCTTTTAATGGTTTTCCTTCCGCCAGCCTTTCTCCATTCCTAACCACACTGTGGCCAAAGGGATTTCCTGAAATGCAAATGGATCATATAAGAGACAGTACGACGCAGAAGTAAAGCATAAAGGCTTCAGCTTAGGATGAATCTAAGTTCAAATCCTGACTCTGCCTCTTATTGACTGCGTAACTACGGACAATCACTTAATAGTTCTAAGCCCCAGTTACTTCATTTGAAAAATGAAGATTAATAATAGTATCTACCACAAAGAAACGTTGTGAAGATTAAATAAGATAATAAACATAAGTTAATTGGTGGAAGATATATGGTCAAAATATGTTGTTTAACTCATTTTTTTTTATTAATTGTTGTTATTTTTTAAGTAGGCTTACACCCAGCGTAGAGCCCAATGTGGGGCTTGAACTCACAACCCTGAGATCAAGACCCGAGCTGAGATCAAGAGTCAGACACTTAACTGACTGAGCCACCCAGATGCCCCTTTTATTATTTCACATTGTTCCTGAAAACTCTTCAGTGGTTCCCCAGTGCTATAATGATTACATTCAAAACCCTTAGCATGGTATGATTTTTGCCTCAGTTTCCTCCCTGTCTCTTGGCAGGCACCTTTTCAAACTCTATCCTTCAGTCCCAACCATACTGAAGCAATTGCAATCCCACAAGTGGGTCATGAATTCTTGAAAATCGTGCATTTATGAAAAAGGGCTTGGGCCCTGAAACGGATTGGTATGTAAGCCTTTGAATTTGGTCCCCGGCTCTTTCTTTCTGCTCAGGCATTCTTCACATGGGGTTTTGTTCTGCTTGTCCCTAATGTTACAGCAATGATGGATTTGCACCCACCAGCTTTTTTTTTTATTCCAGACAGGAAGAAGATGGACAAAAGGCAGAACACATGCCAGGTAAGCTGACCTCTTTTAAAAGAGCTTTTATAGACATGCCACCCAGCAATCTTGTTTATATCCCATTGGCCAGACTGTGCTGCGTGGAAGTTTAGCAAATACAGTTTTCTGGCTGAGCACACTAGTGCCCAAACCCAAAAAAGGGCTTTATTAATAAGAGAAAAAGGGGAAATGGCTTTTGAGTAGACAACCACAAAGGGAATAGGAAAATTGGAGGGAAGCCTATCAAGGTAATCACTGAAGGAGAAGCAGGATTGGGGAAGGAAATGTTTGGTTTGGATATATCAGTTTGTAGATACCACTGGGGAATCCAGGTGGAAATGTCACCAAAAAAATTGGAAAAGAATGAAAATTTGTTTTGGTTCAGTAACAGCGTTGTAATGTGTTCTGATGTCATTGGTTAAAAGGAGGTGATGACCATAAAGCTGAGCAGGAAAATATTCAGTTTTGCCAACAAAGAGGCTTGTCCCAATTTTTAACAGGAAATAGTGGTAAAAAGATCAGTGGGCATCCATTCAGTCTATTCCAAATCTGAAGTTCCAACCTCTGCTACTGTCTTTTTTCTTTTTTTTTAAGATTTTATTGATTTATTTGTCGGGGAAGGCGAGAGAGCACAAGCTGGGGGAGTGGGTGAGGGAGAAGCAGGCTCCCTGCCGAGTAGGGAGCCCCATGCGGGACTCGATTCCAGGACCCTGGGATCATGACCTGGGCCGAAGGCAGATGCTTAATGACTGAGCCACCCAGACATCCCTCTGCTGTCTTTAATAAAAACTGTTACAGGGGCGCCTAGGTGGTACAGTCGGTTGAGCATCAGACTCTTGGTTTCGGCCTGGGTCGTGAGATGGAGCCCCTCATCTCCACGCTCAGCGGGAAGTTGGCTGGGTTTTTTCTCTCCCTCTGCTCCTCCCCCGCTCAAATAATCTTTTTTTTAAAATTAGAAGATAAAAACTGTTACAATCGATACATGCTGAATCCAGGAAAAAGTTTCTTTGCCTAGAAGTGATTAGCACATAATTAGCCATAGCAAAGACTCTGTGTTATTATGGAAAGATCATGATATTTTGGTTCAGAGAGCCTCAGGTTTGCCATTTGTGAGCAGGGTGGCTCAGCAGAATGGTTTTCTCATTTGGGAAGCAGGGATAAAATACTTCTAAGATTGTAACTAGGATCAAATAGATAACGCCTGAAAAATGCTCTATGTACTATAAAATGTTATGTAAAAGAAAGATATTTTTCCTTTTGTAACAATTTGCAGAGTAGGGTAACTGAGCACTCCAGATGGCAGTTGACTTTTCTCTAAGAGTTGAAGTTAAGTTCACTACCTAACTGATTAAATAAATTCTGTCGGGTGAATTTCTGTTAAATCGAGGGTATTTCTAATGAAAGTGTGTGCATGCATACACGTGTGTGTGTGTGTGTGTGTGTGTGTGTGTGTGTTGCGAACTCGACGAATACACCAGCATATTCATTAACTACAGAAAGCTTTTCTCATGACTGAAATCCTGAGAATGTGGGCATCCACAGCCTGGAAGAGTCCCCTGTATTTCACCGGGGGAAAAAATAATCACCAGTGGTCGGGGCATGCAAGAGAGCTACACTTGAGGAGAATCCAATCCGTAGGAAGATTTAGAAAGTAATGAAGTGCAGTTCCTGACCTAGCACATATTGTCTCTGAAATCCCTGAGTAAAGACCGGAGGCTTCACCTGTTTTTCACTGTCAATTGCCTCAAGCTATAAATAGGTCTAAGCCTCATCTCTCCCCTTTTAGCAGAGAAGGGTCGGATTACAGGTGCAAAGCAAAATCACAAAATGAGTGTCAGGGTATTTTATACTGTCAGGCAGTCATCCCCACAGCCTCCACTCTCCTCCTTTCTACTGTGCTATCCTAGAATCCTGGACCCCGGCAACAATGCCTCTGTTGAAACTTGCAGGTAGGTGTGCAAAAGTGTTTGGAGAGCTCGATTCTTTTAAATGCAACCATTCCTTTAAGTATCTTGTCAGCTTTGATGATCCTTTCTTTAGGGTCAGAGTAGCTTTGATAATACTTTTCAGGAAGAAGCAAGGCATGATTTTCAAGGATTTTTTTCTTTTTAGTTTTGGAAGGGAGGTAATTTCCTAAAACTGTATCATGTGGTAGCATCTTGGGTGATCCCAGTTTGGAAACTGTGGAAGATATTTAAAATCGACTCTGATCATTTAAACAAAGCTGGTGCCGTCACCTTTCTGAGAGGGGTCCCCTACAATGTCTCTAGCTAGAGGATTAGTTGACAACCACGAGCATAGTGGAAATATTAACCCAATCACAATCCAGGTTTGTACACATAGTAATTTTTAGAATAATAATGTTTTCATTACAAAAGAAATACATGTCTCCTATGAAATAAGAAAGAGAAATTACACTGAAAATAAAAGTAATAACACTCATGTAGAGAACGCAGAACATTTAGGAAAGTAGTAGTAAGAAAAAAACAGTCACCATCCCATCATCCAAAGATACCAGTTTTCACATGTCAATTTATTTTCTATGCAAATTTAAAGAATTTTTAAAAGCATTGTTATGATTATTTCATACATGTCACTTTATATCCTGCCATTTTTTGGCTTAACACTATGACTTAATCATTTACCATAGTTTTTTAAACTCTCCCTAAACATCATTTTGAATGGCTGTGTAATATTCTAATTTTCTTAACTAATCCCTTAGGTTCTTTACAGTTTGGGTAAGTATAATTATACTCTGGGAACAATATTTGCCCCTAAAGCTTTTTCCGTTTTTAAGGATGAAAATCAGTAGGATAGATTCTCAGTAATGGCTGTTTGGTAGGTGTTACTAAATTGTTTACCAGATGTGCTTTTTTGTAAGCATTGTAAGAGAGTTTCCATTTCTCTAGATCAGATTTCTTTAAAATCACATTTTACAAAGGGTACCTCTTTAAGATTATAAACATAAATTTAAAGAGCCATATTAGAAAGGAAAAAAAAAGAAAGGGATGTGTACTGGCCATACTCCTAGGGGTTTCAATGGCAGCAAATTGTAGGTAAATGGAAGAATGAACTATAATATCACATTCCACCACACCCCTTTCTTGTACAGTCTACACCTTTCTATTCCAAAGCACCGATTAACAGCCACTATGATTTCTGAAAGTTGTTTATATATTTTATCTTGTTTTATTTTACTTCGTACAGCTAAAGAAAAACGTGAGTATTTTGGACTATTTTTCCTGCTATTTGCCAAAGGATCAATTAAAAAATGATACTATTCATTAATTCAGAAACATGAGTATTTTTCAGCAGTGTTTATTAAATGATACCATTGAAAGCCAACAAAGATTAATAATGACCAGGGGTGCCTGGGTGGCTCAGTCGGTTAAGCGTCTGCCTTCATTCAGCTCAGGTCATGATCCCGGGATCCTGGGATTGCGCCCCGTGTAGAGCTCCCTCCTCAGTGGGGAGTGGGCTTCTCCCTCTGCCCCTCCCCCTGCTTGTGCTCTCTCTCTCTCAAATAAATAAATAAAATCTTTTTTTAAAAAGATTAATAGTGACCATAGATATTCCATAGCATTGCAAATGAACTCATGGATTTTCTGGACTCCAAAAAAACCCCATTTTTTAAAGAGAATTTCATGGGGCGTTTATTTGATGTTTTAAAATAAACTGATGTTCGGGGCGCCTGGGTGGCTCAGTGGTTAAGCATCTGCCTTCAGCTCAGGTCATGGTCCCAGGGTCCAGGGATCGAGCCCCGCATCGAGCCCCCGCATCGAGCCCCCGCATCAGCCCCCGCATCGAGCCCCCGCATCGGGCTCCCCGCTCCACGGGAAACCTGCTTCTCCCTCTCCCACTCCCCCTCCTTTTGTTCCTGCTCTCACTGTCTCTCTCTGCCAAATAAATAAAATCTTTAAAAAAATAATAAAATAAAATAAAATAAAATAAACTGATGTTCTTCTTTAGATATAGATTAGCCAAGGGGGTCTATTGAGTCTTGCCTTAGGAAATCCTTAGCTCCAAAGCGAAACATTTCATGGTAAATTTTTGTGACCAGATAAAATAAAAATCTCACTTTAAATAAAACTGTAACTCTATGTTCCCCTCCATCTCAAATGAGACTTGTCCTTTAGTTGACGGGTAGTAGGTCTGCCTCGGAGTTCCTCTACGAGATGAGATATGGCGGACAAAACACCTATGACCTGTCTTTCCTACACACTCCTACAGCACTGCTGAGAAATAAGCATGCTTTTCTGGACTGTTGAGCGAAGAGGCAAGCATGTTATTCCTTTTCTCAAGAATCTTGCACTTCCCATGTTAATAATAATAATTCCCAACTTATTTATAGTACTGTGTAGTTTTTAAAGTATTTCTTGTTTAATCTTTATAACAGTTCTCTGAAGTTGATATTATTATTAGCATTCCCCTGTTATGATGATGAACACTGAGACTCCCTGTGATTATGTGGTTTGCCCAAGGCCATCCAGCCTCCACAGACACTTTTTCTCACTCCACTCCTAGTTCAGTGTTCTGGCTTCATCATTCTACTACTTGTTTCTATTCTCTTGTTGATTCTATATGTAAATGTAGATGTCCTATCCTCAAGATATTTCCATGCAGATGCTCCATTATTGCAAACGTAATATGCTCAAAAAAGAACTCAACAATGATCTATACAGATCCAAGGGAGTCATCTGTCCTTTATTCCATAAATTCAGACTGTCACCAAATCTTATCTCATCGTCTTTCGAAATACCAGTTTCACTCTTTCCTTCCCACAATCATCACCACTCCCTGAAATATTTTCGAAAGGCAGAGTTCTTGAATTAGGAGTCAAGTTTCAGCTGTGGTTGCGTGAAGTCAAAACAACTGGTTGATTCAGTGGAAGGAAACATCAACCATATAATTTGGGGGCATCATGTAAACCACTTCTTGACAGTAGAGTTTCTACTTTTCAACTGTCTATAGTGGCTTAGGGAGATGCAACCTTAATAAAAACAATAACGTTTAAAAATATGAAACAAATGGATATGTGCGGTCCTAGATAATGACTGCTTATTCCGGAAGAGCTGGATCTCGAGCAAGTAGGAGTTGGTTTCTGGGCATCCATTTCCCTGCTGTCCTTCCTGAGGCCTCCAGCAGCATTGCCACAGACCCACCATGACAAGCCAGTTACAGCCTCCTCCTCCTCATCATCATCATAACCAGCTAGCCTATTTTTATTTGCCTTTCATGGTGCATGAAGCCTCTTCTAACTTCTGCTTGCCCTTCATCCTTGAGGCGTGTGTGCTTGCTTGTGATTCTCATGGAGGAATGATACTAATTTCTGGGGATCAGTTGGTAGCGGGGTGGGGAAGTATTCTCAGACCATCAAATGTATCTACTTAGAGTTCCATTTGGTCCTTTGTAGATTGTGGTACTTGTCAAAGAACTACTCCAGAGCATCCAAACACGGTTTTCAATTTCAGGCAGTGCCTGAGTTTAACGAAGCAAATAGACACCTGAAGTTTGGCCGGTAGAGTAGATTTCTGTTGTTCTCCTGTGATAAGCCAGATGTTGAGAGCAGGATGACCTGACAGTGTTGGCGAAGTTATGAATCGATTGCTATCATTTCCAATGTATGCTTCAGCCTAAACTAAGTCATATCATTTATCATTTCCTTAATAGCCCAGAGTCAACCCCAAATGCCACATAGCTGTCTGACCAATGCTACCAAGTTGCATTATTCAGTCTGAATTGGTGCTTTATCTTCTGTAAAGCATTTCCACATACATTACCATGACAGCTTATGAGTGAAGTCTTGTAGGTATTAGTCTTACCACTTTACAGATAAGGAAACTAAGACAGAGGAAGGTGAAGGTGTCGGTAAGCGCAGAACAGACACTTGAGCACGTTACACTTCCTTAGGTTAAATCTGAAAATGTGGCATTTTGGAGACCTGTATAGATACTGATGGGGCAGTATGCATGCAGTTTGCTCTGTCATCATATGAAGAATGTTCCATCTTCTCCTGTTGCTTCAAATAGCTAGCTGTTTGCCAGTCTCATTATTTGCTACCTGCTCTTTTCCGGAAATACCAAGAGATTTTAGAAGTGTAAGAGGTAATGATGAAACAACTGGGTATGTGGAAAATGCAATGGAACTTAACAGAAGAACAGATACTTAATGGCCATCACCACCCTCTATGATGAAATTCGTTCTCTTACACCCAGAGAGTCTTGGGGTTAGTCATTGCCAAGCAAAAAGTCACCCCTCTACCCATTCTAAGAATGGGAATATTAAAGGGTGCCTCAGTTGGAAGAGCATGCGACTCAATCTCGGGGTTTTGAGTTTGAGCCCCACATCGAGTGTAGTGATCACTTAAAATAAATAAATAAACTGAAAAAAAAGAAAGGATGGGCATATTAAAGCATGTAAAAGTAAAATTGGCTTTCTAAGGGTCATTCATTATGGAGGACCACGTGTCCACAAGAATTGGGACTCCCAACACTGGGTAGTAAATTTCAATGGCTCCCTTCCCCCACATACCAGCATATCGTCAAGTTTTCAGGATTTGAAATAATGTGTGAGAGAAACACAGTAGCTGCTCTATGAGGAAGAAAGACCCAAAGGACACATTTATTTCTCAGAACTACCTAGATCCCTGGTTCTCTTTAGGAAGAAAAACTCCAAGGACTGGCAATCCTATTCACATCTTCACAATCATCAGAAAAACTTCACCAATCTAATGAGAAGGACTATGTTGCATGATTACTATGAAGTCAGATTTAGCCCTGCCAGAAACAGGTGATCTTAGATTAAGTGCTAGTCCTGCAAGAAGCCAATCCCATCTTTAGGACCTCCTGAGATGTGCTGTGAGAATCTGACCTGTGTCTCTGAGAATGGATTTCCAAGCTACCCACCCAGAAACCTCTGAAGAGAGAGCAGGCATTGAGCTCCAACACGTTTAAGAATCTGACCTGTGTCTCTGAGAATGGATTTCCAAGCTACCCACCCAGAAACCTCTGAAGAGAGAGCAGGCATTGAGCTCCAACACGTTTCTGGGACACTGGTTAGGTATAGGGGAGCCATGCTCTCAGGGCAGTCCTTACACATAGCAGGAACTCTCTGATGACCTCTGACAAAGGGCTTAAATACTAACTCATGAAAACCTCTTTTAGAAATTGATGATGCATTACGTAGCTTTGCTGAAAAAGTGTTTGCCTCTGAAGTCAAAGATGAGGGAGGCCGTCATGAGATTTCCCCCTTTGATGTGGATGAAATCTGCCCAATTTCTCATCATGAGATGCAAGCACATATATTCCACCTGGAGGCCACGTCTACCTCTATAAAAGACAGGCGGTAAGCGGTGTAAGGGGAATGTTGGGGCAGATAGTTCACTGTGCCAGAGCTAAAAATTCTTCCCTCTCCCCAAGACCCCCCACCCCAGCACTGTATAAGCTAGGACAAGATTACCAATGACTCAAAAGAAGAGAACAGTAGACCTCCTGTGCTCATCGCATCTTCCTTCAGTTGAAACCTCCCTATCTACCCAAGCAAGAGGATGTGAGCTCTATGCAAATTGTTCCAAACCACTGTGGGCTGATGGCTGCTGGGTACATACTCAGCTTACACACCATGGTTCTAGAAACCAGAACACGAGAGCCTCATCTTCCGAGTTCGGTTCTAGCCAACTTTAGCATTGTGCTATCTGATAAGAATATTGCCCTCTGGTCAGGGTGACCTTCTCCAGGCCTCAGGGATACAGCCCTCCATTTCTGCCCTCCTGCCCTGGTCCTCCTTTTCATTTTATGTCTTTAAGGAAAGAACAACAATCCACCTTCTTGGGCATGCCCCATAGGACCTAATGTAAGTCTTGGGTTAAAGCAGAAACTCAATAAATACTCCTTGATCTGAGGAAGTAATGTTGATTAAGCAACTTATAAGTTCCATACACTAAATCTCACCAAATTCTTATAAGGTGGGCATTATTACACTACTTTTTCAAGAGTTTAAGCTCAAGGGCCTAAGAACAAGCACAAAAAGACACAGGTAGTAACTGACGTAGCCTGTGCTTATTATGGTACCCAGACTGCCCATCTGCCTGTGAAGGACAAGGTCATGCTGAAAGCCTTCTAGCATGTTCCCGAAGGCCCACTGTTCCAAGGGCTACCAGGAAGAAGGGAATACAGTCATGTGATACCTCTTCCCATATGGTTGGATCCTGTTTCTGACACCCCGCTGTCATTTTAATGTTCACCTTTTGTCCTCAAAATGAAATTGGACAGTGAAACCTCAATCTATCACAATGAGACTCCCAGTGAAGCCAAGGTTAACTCCTTTTATTTTTTCATTTCAAACCCAGAAAAAAACGTTACCATGGACGGAAGACCATTAACTTGTCCATTCCCCAAAGTGAAACATCTTCCACCAAACTGTCCCACATCAACGAATACATTTCTTCAACTCCAACCTACCAGACCGTGCCTGACTTCCAAAGAGTGCAGATCACTGGAGATTATGCCTCTGGGGTGAGTCCCTCCTTGCCCCTCAGATGCAGCTGCTGGGAAGACACAGCTTGATTGTTTCAGCTTCCTTGCCTTCGTCCCCTTCCCACTGAGGAAGGTGTTAGTTAAGCCATGCTTTGTTATACTTCCTTATTGCCTCTCAGTACCAATATGCTAGACCTTCTATTTCTGTTTTGCTTTATCATCCCACATACTTTATCCTCCTTTTATCTCATTTGCTTGCACATGGAGAATACGTGGTAGAATGCAATGTGTGTTACGGAATACACTAGACAAATTTGGGCACAGGAGACGACGAGAACAGCTAGTGGGCTAGTCTCACTGAGGCTATCACAAAGTTGGACAGGGAGCCTTGGGAGGCACAGGGAGCTTTTGGGAAAAGATGGGCCCAGGGCAGCCCTAGACTAGAGAGAAGGGCTGCAGATAGCATAAACCAATCAAAGAAAACAGATGGGAAGAAAGAGAGGGAGATGAGAAGAGTGGAGAGCCCAGAGAAAAAAGGAAGATGAGAGGCTAGAAAATTCTAATGGGACTATTGTTTTTGTTTCACCAACAGTCATCTCCGATTTCATTACAGATGCTTACACAGTAGGTTATTGCCTGGAATAGACTCTAGTTATGCCACAGGGATAGTAAACTCATGTCACAAACAACTTGACCTGCCTGTCCTATCCAGAACAGTTGGGGACCTAATAAATCTCTGCCACGTGGACTTGCAGAATCAGCATCATATGGGTGAAACTGATGGTTAGCTATCAGTCTATGCTCCAAATATAGTTTTAATGACCCATCCTAAGCCCCCTTCTCATGTAACTGACCCCCTTAGGGTCAGTTCCAAGATACTTAAAAGTGACAGAGCAAGGAAACAAACATGATTCTGGTTTGTTCACTTTCTGTACGATAACATGGGTCCTCTGCAAATGGCAGGCGTTTTAGATAGTAAATAACTGAAAGCAGATGTTTAATAGAGAGAGGGAAAACAAAGATTGGAGACCTCTGGAGTTAAAAAAAGAAAGCCATAAAAATTAGGAGACAAACTTGATACCTCTGTACTTGGTAGGAATAAAAATAAAAAGAAGGAAGATGGGAGGGAGGATGTGAACCTTGTCCACAGAAGTCAGGGAGTAGCTGCTTCTCCTCTGAAAGCCGGAGGGCACCTGAAACCATGGCCTGGAGTCTTTGAAGAACCAGGTGCATTGCAGTACCTGTTGGCTGGATGTGGCTGAGCTGATGAGCAACACCCTACCGGGTTGTAGTCTATGCCCCATCGGTCTTCATCCTTGTAATTGAACAGAGAGGTAGGGGGATCAGGACTAAATTTCCAAGGCCATTAATCCCTGATAATCAATTGATTTCATTTAATCAGGTCTTACTGAGCACCTACTCTGTGCGAGGCATTGTGTGCTAAGTGCTGAAGACACCAAGGTGAATATCTTTTCCAGCTCTTATCCTAGAGAAGATAGACTGGTGGCCCATTATGTGGCAAAGGAACAAGCATGCCACCTTAGAAGCAGACCCCTAGCTCTAGCACCTGAGCCAGACTTTCTTAGCCAAGGTCAGCAGGCCTTTAAAAAGAGTTCAACTGATTGGGATCAATATCTGGACCTCAAACACTGGGAACACTTACATTGGTCCCAGAAAGTCTGTGGGCTCTGATGATGAGCACTCAGCAATTTCAAGTTATGACTCCTTGGGTGTGCCAGGCTCAGCCAGGAGTCGGGGATGGCACATGGGAGAGGCCAGTTTAGGAAATTTCCGGCAGCTCTAAGATTAGAATTCTGTTACTCCAGAATCTTGCTATTTTTAGCCATGGGTAAAATTCTCTTTGAAACCATCCAAAAGAGTGGAGTGCCTGGGTGTCGAAGTTGGTTAAGCATTCGACTCTTGGTTTTGGTTCAGGTCCTGATATCAGGGTCCTGGGATCAAGTCGCACGTCAGCTTTGTGCTCAGTGTGGAGTCTGCTTAAAGATTCTCTCTTCTCCCTCTGCCCCTCCCTGCACACTCTCTTTCTCTCTAAAATAAATAGATAAATCTTCAAAAAAAGTTTAAAACCATCCAAAAGAATGGATGATGTTCTGATCCATCTATAGCTATAAAAGGCGGTGTGTGCATGACAGGGTTGGAGGGATGTGTGACACTTTATTCATCCCCAAATATTTCCTTCACTGACCAAAAAGTAGTTTGAATTCTCAAATTAGAGTGATGTCATCTTTCAGTTGAGATACTACTGTCTTTAGAAGCCCATACATAAAAACTCCGTATGTTACCTGGAAGGAAGAAAGTATTCTCCATGTTAGAATGGGATCTTTTAATCACATTTGCTAGATAATCACTGCTTTCTGGCAAAACCCCCAAACAAGCACCAGACTATATAAGCAAAGTCTTGAAGAACAGGTGAGTTTTAGTAGAAACGGAAGAGTTGGAAAAACTTCAGGACCTGCTCCCGGAGGAAGACCCAGGGCCCAAGTCAAGTAGGAAGCAGCTGTGTGGGCAGGCAAGGTTCAGCATGGGCAGCAACAACCAGGAGAGTGGGCTCGTACCAAAAACAAACTTAACCCGCTTCTTGGATTTTCACAGGAGCGACTCCTGATACTCTGACATTTTCTTGGCAGGTTACAGTTGAAGACTTCGAAATGGTTTGCAAAGGTCTATACAGAGCATTGTGTATACGGGAGAGGTACATGCAGAAGTCATTTCAGAGGTTCCCTAAAACCCCTTCCAAGTACTTGCGGCACATGGAGGGTGAGGCTTGGGTAGCAAATGAGAGCTTCTACCCAGGTAAGTAATTATCTTATGCAGTGTATGAAATAGATCTTTAGGTTTAACTACTAAATATCAAATATGCCCCTAGATTACAGTAGTCCCCCCCCGCCATCCATGGTTTCCATGGCTTGGCTTTCTGCGGTTTCAGTTACCTGAGGTCAGCTGAGGTCCATAAGCACATGATCCTCCTGATTTATTGTCACGTCTGTAGTGGCCTTATGCTACGTCACAATGCCTACATCAAGCACCTCACCTCCATCTCACGTAGGCATTTTATCATCTCACATGATTATAACAAGAAGGGTGAGTATAGGGCAATAAGATATTTTGAGAGGGGCACCTGAGGGCTCAGTTGGTTAAGCATCCAACTCTTGATTTCAGCTCAGGTCATGATCTCAGGGTCATGAGATTGAACCCCGTGTTAGGCTTTGTGCTCAGCGGGGAGTCTGCTTGAGATTCTCTCTCTCCTTCTCCCTCTGCCCCTCCCCCGTTCATGCTCATTCTCTCTCTCTCAAAATAAACAAATAAAATCTTTAAAAAAAAGAGACCATATTCACCTAACTTTTATTACAGTAAATTGTTATAATAGTTCTATTTTATTAATTAGTTGTTGTTAATCTCTTACTGTGCCTAATTCATACAAAAACAAGTAAGTTGATAGAGCAGTAACCCATTAATAGGTATGTAGGAAAAGACATAGTATGTACAGGGTTCGGTACTATCCACAGTCTCAGGCTTCCACTGGGGGTCTGGGAACATATCCCCTGTGGATAAGGAGGGACTAGTGTAGAAGTAATCCAGTCTAAAAATATCATACTCCTGGGCACCTGGGTGGCACAGTCGTTAAGTGTCTGCCTTCGGCTCAGGTCATGATCCCAGGGTCCTGGGATTGAGTCCCGCATCGGGCTCCCTGCTCTGCAAGAAGCCTGCTTCTCCCTTTCCCACTCCCCTTGCTTGTGTTCCTTCTCTCATTCTGTCTCTCTCTGTCATATAAATAAATAAAATCTTTAAAAAAATAAAAAAAATAAAAAAATAAAAATATCATACTCCTCTTTGACTCCACTGTCTCTCCTGCCCACGTGCACAATCATATGATTAAGTCTGTACACTATCTCTCAAAATCTCCCCTCTTTGCTATTCCCCAGACCCTAATTTGGGCCTATGTTTCTCCTTGTCTGGATTACTGCCATAGTTTCTGACCTACTCTGTTAAATTCTAATCTCACTCCCTTTCGGTTCATATTCACTTTAGTGCCAATTACTAAAACAGATCTGAACATGTCCTTCTCCTAACAAAAACCTTTCATTGCTGCTTATTACCTACAAAGTTAAGTCCAGTCTTTAGCCTGGCATTCAAGGCCTACCATCAGCTGGCCTCCTAACTACATTTTATTTATTGATTTTTGGTCTTGCACCTTCATCCTATTTATACATTTACCTTATCTACTCCACCTCTGTTCTGGTGGGAAGTATCTCCTGTCCTCCATTTGGTTCAGCCCTTTCCTGCCCCTGTACTGTTGTCATTCTGTGCCCTGTGCCTGAACAGGGGAACAGTTCACTTTTTCTCTGTATGTCCCAATGTCCAGATCCAACCTCATCCTTCAATGTGCAGCCCAGATACTCTCATTTCCTGTCTTCCTCTAACCTCTGGATAAATCTAAGCTATATGTTTTGACTTTCCGTAGTACTTTATTTACATATCTCACTTTTTTACTTTCTGCCTTATATGAAGTTGAGTACCTATTTTCAATAATCAGATTTTAATAATTTCACAGATTTCTATTGTATAACAATATATTTCACCAATTCTTACTTTTAGTCATTTAGATTTCTGACTTTTAAAAATTTATTTCCAATAAGGCTACAATAAATGGCTTTATATAAAAATCTTTGTGTTGTTGCTGTACATCTTTCAGAATATACTTCTAGGATTGAAATTTCAAAGGAGGCAAATATTAAAGTGTTTCTGAACTTCAGATTGTTATATCATTAAAGATTTCCAGTTCTGCCACTTCTTCTTTATAATTCCTTTTAATATTAAAATCATATTAAACATGTATCCAGTTTGGTAATGCATCAAATCAGTTTACCTACTTTCTATAATATCGACATTTAGGATATCTGTTTTGCCTTTGTTTCTTCTAAATTATGCTTTGCCTCTCTAGGATGTTTAAGTATAAAGATTCGAAAATTAAGATTTGACACAGTAACATATTGTTTCACGTTTCTCATGTTCCTTAGCTCCCAGTTTTGAATAGAAAATGTGTGAGTTTTTCTTTCTATATTATTTTCCCCACACTGGCCATTAGTCATCACTTACAAACTGAAGACTTCCTGCTGCCTTGGGCACATACTTGTTGAAAGTAAAAGGCTAAGCGCGTTACAGGCCGTGACAGCACGGAATTTGTTCTTGGCTTTCTTAGGTTGAAATTGTTAGCACTGGAAAGAAGGGGACATTTACCCACAAAATCCCTTCTCAATTCCTTTGGCAGACATTGTAAAATCGTAGGTGCTTTAGGGCGCCTGGGTGGCTCAGTTGGTTAAGCGACTGCCTTCGGCTCAGGTCATGATCCTGGAGTCCCGGGATCGGGTCCCACATTGGGCTCCCTGCTCAGCAGGGAGTCAGCTTCTCCCTCTGACCCTCTTCCCTCTTGTGGTTTCTATCTCTCATTCTCTCTCTCAAATAAATAAATAAAATCTTTAAAAAAAAAAAGTAAAATCGTAGGTGCTTTAAAAGGTGGGTCATATAGTATAACAGGAACTATAATTCTTATAGTAAGAGTTTATTTTATATTTCCATTTATATTAAATCCAATCTAGGTGGAGCACAAAGGCTCTTTAGAGCAGTGAGACTATTCTGCATGATACTATAATGGTGGATATGTGTCATTATACATTTGTCAAAACCCATAGAATGTACAACCCTGAAAGTGAACTCTAAGGTGAACTATGGACTTTGGGTGGTTATGACCTGCCAGTGTATGTTCATCCATTTTAACAAACGTACCACTCTGGTGGAGGGTGTGGATAGTGGAGAAGGCAGTGCCTGTGTGGGGGTAGGAGTATATGGGAATTGTGGACTTGGTGTTCAATTTTGCTATGAACCTAAAACTGCTCTAAGATATAAAGTCTATTAAAAAATAACTGCTCTAAATTAAGACTTATAGAAAAGGTTGGTTTTATTAAGGAAAAGATCCAAATTCTACTTTTTGACTGTAGTTTGACTTTTATCTCTATGCAATTATCTCATAAGCTAATAAAATGTTCTAAACAGAAAACCTTTGATAACCTACTGTAGTAGATAAAATTATTTGTAAGTACTACATCAATTATGTGAACAGTACTTCTAAAGAGCTGGAAAATCATTCTTACGCTAGAAACAATTTTACAGTTATTTTACACTACTAATTTAGTCACCTTTGGAAAATAATATAAAAATAAACTTTAGCTTAGCCCTGGATAATTATAACCTATGACGTACAGGATTCCAGACGAATGAGATCTTACAGCATTTCATATTTTGGTTATTTTTATGCGGCCATTTACCTTACTTCTTGACCTATTACTCTGTGTTTTATTGAAAAAGTCTTTACCCCTCCTATGAAGAAAGGAGAAGACCCCTTCCGAACTGATGACCTCCCGGAAAACCTCGGTTATCATCTCAAAATGAAGGACGGTATAGTTTACGTCTATCCTAATGAGGCAGCAGCCAGTAAAGATGAGCCCAAGCCACTCCCTTATCTAAATATGGACACCTTCTTAGATGATATGAATTTTTTACTTGCTTTAATTGCCCAAGGACCTGTGTAAGTGTTTAATGATGGCTGACCTATTACTACTCCCACCACTACTTCTGCCGCCACCCCCACTACTACCGCCACCCCCACTACTACCGCCACCTCCACTACTACTGCCACCACCACCCCAACTACTACCACCACACCCACTACTACCACCACCACCCCCACTACTATCCCCACCCCCACTACTACCGCCACCACCCGCGAATACTACTGCCACCACCACTACTACTGCCACCCCCACTACTACTGCCACTGCCACCACCCCAATACTGCCACCCCCCCAAAACTACCGCCACCACCCCCAATACTACCACCATCACCACTACTACCAACACCCCCACTACTACTGCCACCCCCTCTGCTACCAACACCCTCACTACTACCACCACCACCACCACCACTACCACCACCACCAACCCCAATACTACCGCCACCCCCACTACTACTACCGCCACCACCCCCAATACTGCCACCACCCCACTACTACCACCACCACCCCCAATACTACCGCCACCCCCACTACTACTGCCACCCCCTCTACTACCGCCACCCCCACTACTACCACCACCACCCCCAATACTACCGCCACTACTACTGCCACCCCCACTACTACCACTACCCCCAATACTGCCACCACCCCAATACTACCACCACCACCCCCAATACTACTGCCACCACCACCACTACTACCGCCACCCCCACTACTACTGCCACCCCCACTACTACTACCGCCACCACCCCCAATACTGCCACCACCCCAATACTACCACCACCACCCCCAATACTACTGCCACCACCGCCACTACTACTGCCACCCCCACTACCACTGCCACCCCCACTACTACTACCGCCACCACCCCCAATACTGCCACCACCCCACTACTACTACCACCACCCCCAATACTACCGCCACCACCGCCACTACTACTGCCACCCCCACTACTACTGCCACCCCCACTACTACTACCGCCACCACCCCCAATACTGCCACCACCCCAATACTACCACCACCACCCCCAATACTACTGCCACCACCCCTACTACTACTGCCACCCCCACCCCCAATACTACAACCCCCCAATACTACCGCCACCCCCACTACTACCGCCACCCCCACTACTACTACCAACACCACCCCCAATACTACCCCCACCCCCGCTACTATCACCACCCCCAATACTACAACCATCACCGCCACTACTACCACCCCCACTACTACCACCCCTACTACTACCCCCACCCCCACTACTACCACCATCACCACTACTACCACCACCACCACTACTATCGCCACCACCACTACTACCGCCACCACCCCCAATACTACCACCACACCCACTCCTACCACCACCACCCCCAATATTACCACCACCCCCACTACTACCGCCACCCCCACTACTACTGCCACCCCCACTACTACCGCCACCCCCACTACTACTGCCACCACCACCACTACTACCGCCACCCCCACTACTACTACCACCACCCCCAATACTACCGCCACCACCGCCACTACTACTGCCACCCCCACTACTACTGCCACCCCCACTACTACTACCGCCACCACCCCCAATACTGCCACCACCCCAATACTACCACCACCACCCCCAATACTACTGCCACCACCCCTACTACTACTGCCACCCCCACCCCCAATACTACAACCCCCCAATACTACCGCCACCCCCACTACTACCGCCACCCCCGCTACTATCACCACCCCCAATACTACAACCATCACCGCCACTACTACCACCCCCACTACTACCACCCCTACTACTACCCCCACCCCCACTACTACCACCATCACCACTACTACCACCACCACCACTACTACCGCCACCACCACTACTACTGCCACCACCCCAATACTACCACCATCACCCCCACTGCTACCCCCACCCCCACTACTACCACCACCACCACTACTACCGCCACCACCCCCAATACTACCACCACCCCCACTACTACCGCCACCCCCACTACTACTGCCACCCCACTACTACCGCCACCCCCACTACTACTACCACCATCACCACCACTACTACCACCACCACTACTAGGACTACTACTACTCAGAGTAAGAATGAGTATTTACTAAGTACTTAGTATGTTCAAATACTATGTGAAACCCTTCATGTACATTATTTCCTCCCTCCTCACCATCATTCTCTGAGGTGGGTATTTTTATAATTGCAGTTTTATAAGCTGAGACTTTGATGAGTTAAGGAATGTGCCCAAAGTTACACAGCTGGCTGAGCCAGGATTCAAGCTCGAATCTGCCATCTCCAAAGCCAGGGCCCTTAGCCTTGAGCAACATCGTCTTACCTGGGTTTTATTATTATTATTATCATTATTATTATTTAAGTAATCCCTACACCCAATGTGGGGCTCTAACTCAGCCCGGAGATTAAGAGTCACATGCTCTTCCAACTGAGCCAGCCAGGTGCCCCTCTCCCCTGGCTTTTAAATGCCTTCCCAAATCCTCCTTCATTATTCTGTTCAACTTTGATAAAAAGATCGAGCTCCAGGAGCCCAATACTTTTCAAGTGAGATTAACTGCAAACTGAAATGTTTGTTCCAGTAATTGCTTCCTATAGGTAATAAGGGTCCTGATGGTTTTGAAATCGTGTCTATTTTCCTTAAGTGTCTGAATGTTTCAGAATTATGTGATTTAATTTTTCACAGTAAGACCTATACCCACCGGCGCCTGAAGTTCCTCTCCTCCAAGTTCCAGGTGCATGAGATGCTCAATGAGATGGATGAGTTAAAGGAGCTGAAGAACAACCCCCACCGAGATTTTTATAACTGCAGGAAGGTAAGCATTGTCACTGCTCAGAGGTCACTGCTGGGCAAAAACATTAACCCAATTGGTTCTTGAGTGGGACAAGAAAGATACTGTTTCTCAGATTTACTGTGAGATTCCTGCAGGTTCAGTGGACTTTGTGAACATAGATGAATTATTCTAAAAGGTTAAAATGCCATTTCTATTGTTTTCCACAGAAAGGTTTACCACATCCTTGCCGCACAAAAAGTTATGATGATCGTGAACAATAAAAACAACAAAAACTGCTATTTGAGGATTTGGAAGATCTTTATTCTAGTCCTTTCCCTTCTACTTCCTGACTCTAAGATTTTGGGGGAAGTGATTAAATAGTTCTGAGTTTCAGTTTCCTCATTTGTAAAATTGGGAAATACATCTGCTCAGTCCAGCTCACAAGAGGACTATGAGTATCAAATGCACTAAGGGCTATGGAAAGCTAATCAACTTAGAAACACTTCCAAGATGTGTTCTGACCATTTAAGTGATTGCAAGAAGTGGGGATAGATAATATACAAGCAGATATTTGGGACCAAATCCTGGCTCAGCCACCTGTATAACCATGGCTAAATTAATCTATCATATTTCTAGCTTATAACATAGTAATCATAAAAATACCCAACTCATAAATGCCATCACTGGGCCATGGCTTCATGATTTCCATCCTTCCTCCCTTCGGGGGTGAAAGCTGTGGTAACTACTTCATTTTGGGGGTGGAGAATGGTCCCCAAAAATTTTGTGTTGATCAAATGTAGGTAGTAAATTGGATGTACAGTTATCCAAGAGAAATGGGCATTATTATTACATCCACCTAACCTGTCACATTCTTGCAAGGGTACAAAGAGGTGCTATGGGTTCTTTTCTGCTGGGCCACGTTTACCAGCTGTCAAGTCATACCCCTCTATTTATTCCTTTCTCCTGCCTCAGTGGGGTGTGCAGACACCCTCTAACAGCAGCATGACCAAGGCTGATTGTTGGTTTTCTTTCTCTGAATGTACACACAGGTGGACACCCACATCCATGCAGCTGCTTGCATGAACCAGAAACATCTGCTGCGCTTTATTAAGAAATCTTACCATATTGATGCTGACAGAGTGGTCCATAGCACTAAGGAGAAAAATCTGACCCTAAAGGAACTTTTTGCCAAATTAAAAATGCATCCCTACGACCTGACTGTTGATTCTCTGGATGTTCATGCTGTAGGTTGAAAAAGATTATGTCAGTTTCATGCTCATACTGAGAACCCCACAGGCCTTTCTCCTACAAACTCCCCGCTTCTCAGAGCCCTCTTAACCATGCTGGCTGACCATGCTGGCTGAAAGCACCCACAGATAATTTTGAGGTTCACTCATTGTCACCTGTCCCAGATTCCATTCTTGGAGCCCAACCCCTCCCCCTGTTCCCAGGCCCCTGGTCCTGGTGGCCATTCCCTAGCTCTCTGTGTCCCATATGTCCCATTATACATATGTCCTGTGTATAATGATACACTTGTGCTCCTGTTTTCCTAATTCAGGGACGCCAGACCTTCCAGCGTTTTGATAAGTTCAATGACAAATACAATCCTGTAGGAGCAAGTGAACTACGAGACCTCTACCTAAAGACGGACAATTATATTGATGGAGAATATTTTGCCACTATCATCAAGGTGAGGAGGAACCAGGCAGATCTATGGTACCTGGCCTGGTTCTTGAGGAGGGAGAGGATGAGGGGAGGAAGGGGAGGAAGGAGAGAAGAGAGGAGGAAGCAAGGAGGAAGGGAGGGAAAGGAGGGAGAAGAAGGAAGCAGGAAGTGTGCCATCCCTGGGGCCAAGCACCACAGAAATGAATGTAAGAATTTCTTTGGAAATGTCCACTCAAATGATTTTAAAAGACTTCTATTCCCAGGCTAGAGAAGCTGAGGGTGTGGCTTTGGGACTGACTAAGGACTCTTTTCGGGCTCTGGGAATTGTAAGCCTGGAAAGAGGTGGGATCAGAATCCACTCTCATCCTCATGGCATGAGCACTAGGACACAGGAATGACATGGTGGATTTGGGAGATGTGTGTTTTCGAAAGTAGGAGGTATAAGAAAAACTGAATGTCTTTTTCAGGTGCTTGGATGGGATAGCTCATCATCCCTTGTCTGACTTTTTCACTCTCTAGACTCCTTTATGTCTTATCCGTCTCTTACTGATTAGATTCCCCTCATCTTTCAATTTTCTTAGATCTTTTTTTAAGATTTTATTTATCTATTAGAGAGAGAGAGCACCCACACGAGAGAGAGAGAGAGAGGGAGAGAGAGCAGGAACAGGGGCAGAGGGAGAGGGAGAAGCAGGCTCCCCACTGAGCAGGGATCCTGACGCGGGCAGGACTCAATCCCAGGACCCTGAGATCATGACCTGAGCCAAAGGCAGACGCTTAACAGACTGAGCCACCCAGGTGCCCCTCAATTTCCTTAGATCTTAACCTGAAATAGTTTCCCTCTGGCTTCCTTTCACACATGCTCTGTTCTTAGTACCTACCTCCACTCCTTAGACCCCACAGGTTTAGACCCCTGAGGGACTTGTGGGAATTCCTGGCTTTGGATTCCTCTCTTGGCTTTGCAGGAGGTAGGTGCAGACCTGGTGGAGGCCAAGTACCAGCACGCCGAGCCCCGCCTGTCAATCTACGGCCGCAGCCCTGATGAGTGGAGCAAACTGGCCAGCTGGTTTGTCCGTAACCGCATCTACTGCCCCAACATGACCTGGATGATCCAGGTCCCCAGGATCTAGTACGTACCTCCCCATCAGAGACCCTAAAGCCTGGCTTCATCCCACCTGTCAGACCTCCTCCACACAAACGAGGAATATGCAGTCACAATAACCTTTGTTATAGCGGCACTCAGAACCGGGTCCTGGGGGCTGGTTTTGTCCACTCCAGGTTCAGCACTCTTGACCAGAGACAGGAGTTAAGAAGATCATTTCAGTTCAGTTCTCCAACCAGGTTTTTTGTTTTTTGTTTTCTTTATTTTTTATTTATTTATTTTTAAATTTTTATTATGTTAATCACCATACATTACATCATTAGCTTTTGATGTAGTGTTCCATGATTCATTGTTTGTGCATAACACCCAGTGCTCCATTTATTTATTTTTAAAGATTTTATTTATTCATTTGAGACACAGATACAGAGAGAGAGAGAGAGAGCATGAGCAGGGAGAGAGGCAGAGGGGGAGGGAGAAGCAGGCTCCTTGCTGAACCAGGAGCCCGGTGTGGGGCTCGATCCCAGGACCCTGGGATCGTGACCTGAGCCGAAGGCAGACGCTTAACCATCTGAGCCACCCAGGCACCCCTGGTTTTGTTTTTTTTAAAACACAGGACTTTATGCAGATCACAAAATAACTCACTGAGAATATTTAAAACTTAGCTAGGTTAAGAACTATGTATACTTTATTCTATTTTTTCTTTCTCTTGGTCTTCCTCTCTGTGCCCAGTTCATTCTTTCCCATTCTTATATGTACTGGGATGTAGCTTTCTTGTATCAGAACCTCTAATACCATCTGCCAATTGTCTCATTCACAGGTGCTCAAGTTCTCCATAATCACTGAGTATTTATCAAAGGTATTACTACCTGCTAATTACTCATTGCCCTCAGGGATGCTCAGTATCATTGATCTTTTGTTGAACTTAAGTGTTTATATATTTTCTGGCCACCTGCCCCTGTGTTCTGTGTGCTCCGGCAATGCAGGAGTTTTTTTTTCCTGTCTCTTTAGCCAAAAAAGTAGCTTTTCTGACTGGGGTAGAACTTCCTGTATTATATCCTTAGAGCAGAGAGACAGTAGCTGTGGTAGTTAGGAGCATGGACTCTGGACCTAGACTGGCAATACTTGAATCCTGGTTCTATTACTTATTAGCTGTGTGACGTTGGGCAAGTTTCATGAGCTCTCTGTGCTTTTGTTTCCTCATCTTTAAAATGGGAGCACCTGACTGGCTCAATCAGTAAAGCATGTGCCTCTTGATCTCTGGATGGTAAGTTCAAGTCCCACTTTGGGCATAGAGCTTGCTTAAAAAGATTTTTTTTTTAGATAGGGTCATAATGGTACCTAACATATTGAGTTGTTATGAGGATTAAATTCACTAATATTTCTGGCCACTTAAAAGAGTGAATGGCATATACCGAGTGCTATATTAGAGTTCGTTAGATTGTCTCTGGCTACAGCATATCAGAAGAGTTCTTTTTTTTTTTTTAAGATTTTATTTACTTATTTGTCAGAGGGAGAGAGAGAGTGGCAGGCAGAGGGAGAAGCGGGTTCCCCGATAAGCAGGGAGCCCGATGAGGGGCTCGATCCCAGGACCCTGGGATCATGACCTAAGCTGAAGACAGACGCTTAACCGACTGACCACCTAGGCATCCCCAGAAGTGTTCTTAATAACTATTCCATGCTCACCATCTTATACCCACAAATAAATCACTGAATCTTTTGTGACATAGTTCCTATACTCTTCATCTTCTATTTGCACTTAGCTGTGAAGGTTAATATTTTTGCCACAGAGCGTTTGTAGAAGAGATGGGGACAACTGGTTCAGCAAGAAATTTGTATTCTAGGCCCATTCTAAACTGAATCCCTCTTTATGGTAACCAAAAAGAATGTACTTAGAATGGACACAATCTTTTCCTGAACAAGGCATTTGGCCCTCTGATTCTCTCATACAGGGGCTATCAATCCTAAAAATATTTTCCTCCTGAATTCTCTTTATTCTTGCCTCTAGTGATGTGTTTCGATCCAAGAATTTCCTTCCACACTTCGGAAAGATGCTGGAGAATGTTTTCATGCCAGTGTTTGAGGCCACCATCAACCCCCAGGCTCACCCAGACCTCAGTGTCTTCCTCAAGCATGTAAGCATGACCCATTAGGCCTTCCTGTCGCTATGCATGAACCAGGACTCCCACATAGCTGTAATTCATTTTTGTTGCTTCTCTCTGACGTTTGGTCCTTGCCTTTGGGAGCTGAAAGTTTGTCTGAGGACCGGGATCCTGCAGTTAGACTGACCCCATTGCATGGCTCCCTGTTCCGGACAGATTACTGGCTTCGACAGTGTGGATGATGAGTCCAAACACAGTGGACACATGTTCTCCTCCAAGAGCCCCAAGCCCGAGGAGTGGACAATGGAAAAGAATCCATCTTACACCTACTATGCCTACTACATGTATGCAAACATTGCGGTGCTCAACAGCCTGAGAAAGTAAGTAGACAAGTATTGGAGCTAGAAGGAGAGGATTCTTTTTTTTTTTTTTTTTTTAAGATTTTACTTATTTATCTGAGAGAGAGAGTACGAGAGCAGAGTAAGGGGCAGAGGGAGAAGCAAACTCCCCAACAAGCGGGGAACCCGATTGTGGGGCTCCATCCCAGGACCCTGGGATCATGACCTGAGCCAAAGGCAGATGCTTAACTGAGCCACCCAGGCGCCACAGGAGAAGGAGAAGATTCTATTTGACACACCTCTGCTCAGACATGGGCGCCCTGGGTGGTCATCCCACTGCACTGCTGGGATGCTTCTGACTGGCCCCAATCAGACCCTTCTTTCCCTTGTCTTTTTGTTTGGTTTCTTTCTTTATTTAGTAGCAGGAATGGACATTTTGGAGCCTTCCGTAACTTTCACAGTTCCTGAAATTCCACAGTTTAGGAATTGATACTAATCACTGTGCAATGTATTATAAAACTCCACGTTACCCTTCTTGATATACATGGGTAAGGAATAGAGGAATATTATGACAGGGTTTTCTGGAAACATTTCCCCCTCAAAAGCGTGAGCAGAAGAAATGAGAATATGGTGATATTGGTAAATTTCCTGTTGAAACTGAAGGTAATCAGATCTTGACTTTTCCTCCATACCCTCATATCCTTTGCTGCCTCTTTTTTTCAGAAGTCTGGGTTCAGGGAGAATTAAGATTATGATTTGGAATTGCCAGTCTTACTGAATCCTTTAGATGCCTCCACTCCCTTACAGACTGTTAATTTTTTTTTCTACCTGATTTTCTTGCAAATCACTCCATGCCCAGAATTGCTGCCAGGTCCTAGTCAGCCACCTGTGATTATACAGCAATTCCCTTTCCCTAGGGAACAAGGCATGAATACGTTCCTGTTCCGACCTCACTGTGGGGAAGCTGGGGCTCTCACCCACCTCATGACCGCGTTCATGACAGCAGATAATATCTCTCACGGCCTGAATTTAAAAAAGGTAAGTTGGAGGTTCTCTTTTGAATACTTTTTATATTGGAGCTAGAGGAGTAATTTTTTTTCCTTACCATTTTGTCACAAGTCATTATCAACACTGGCATCAAATGAAAGCAGAGCAAAAAAGATTTTTGAGGTTATGATGTGCAGTTCATTTTACAGAGACCAGAGAAGTCAAAGGAGCCGCTCAAGATTACCTAGCCAGTTAGTGGCAGGGATGAATGAATGCAGGTCTTCAGGCTTCCATCTTAGAATTCTGACAAGGGATAATTCAGAGGCACTTGGCTTACCTTAAACTGGTTTTCACCAGATTTCTTGTTATAGCATGTTTTCAAACGCCTCTTGTGAGAGTCAGAACTTTCTCGTAGAGAGAAAAAAAAAAAACCAACTGTTTCAGGGTGAAGTCTCTTCTCTGAGACAGACCATCTGACTTAGGCAATTAAAACTCAAACATTTGGTTTGAGTCAATGCTTCTGAAAATTGATGATTCCAAATAAATTTATTCTAAATAGTATTTACATTTAAACACTATTATTCTTCTTTACTAAGGGATTTAAAGAACACATGATCATCTTGTTGAAAGCTAAAACTTGAAGTAGATCATGGGATTTTAACATTTCTAGTTTGTAGCCCTTTTTCAACACCCTTAAATATTGTTTTTCACTTTTTCTTTTCAGAGTCCTGTGTTACAGTACTTGTTTTTCTTAGCCCAGATTCCCATCGCTATGTCGCCATTAAGTAACAACAGCTTATTTCTAGAATATGCCAAAAATCCTTTTTTAGATTTCCTCCAAAAGGGACTAATGATCTCACTGTCGACAGATGACCCAATGCAATTCCACTTCACCAAGGTATGTATATGGAATCTTGAGTGATACAAGCATATTTGGCGGGACTGTTGTTGCCCATCCAGAATTTTATTTATTTATTTATTTATTTATTTATTTATTTATTTATTTATTTGAGAGAGACTGAGCCAGCGAGAGAGAGAGAACATGAGCAGGGAGAAGAGCAGAGGGAGAGGGAGTAGCTGAGGAAGAGGGAGAAGCAGATTTCCCGCTGAGCAGGGAGCCCCCCATCGGGCTCCATCCTGGGACTCTGGGATCCTGAGCTGAGCCAAAGGCAGACACTTAACCAACTGAGCCACCCAGGTGCCCCTGTTGCCCAACTAGAATTTTAAAGTCAAATCGAGGGATTTCACTGTACTTTTTCTGCTGGGTGCATGTTATTATTTTTTTTAATACACTCTTTTTTTTTCTTCTTTCTTTTTTGCCTCATTTAAATAAATAATTCAAGGAGCCCCTAATGGAAGAATATGCAATTGCTGCACAAGTGTTCAAGCTGAGTACCTGTGATATGTGTGAAGTGGCAAGAAACAGTGTTCTGCAGTGTGGAATTTCTCATGAGGTAGACCTGTGCTTGACAGCTTGCACTTCTGCATATAGGATCTGGTAACAGTACTGAAAAGATCGTTGGGGAAACACATGTAGAAAAATTTTCCCACAAATCATATGCCGTTCCTGTGGACAGGGACTAGAAAGAAGCCTTCTTCCTCTCTGGCTATGCCGTTGGCAAGGCAAATAATACACACTTGACTTCTCAGCAGACCGTGAACATTGAGGCACTGGATGAGTGCTTTTAACGGTTTATTTTTTCCTTTTGTCAGTAAGATAAGGAAGGAATATTTGTGGAAGATGTAATTATAGTTTATATCAGGATAAAAAGACAACAATCATTCTGCTTCCTTTTCTCTTACAGGAGAAAGCAAGCTTTCTGGGCAACAATTACCTTGAAGATGGCCCTATTGGAAATGATATCCGGAAGACAAATGTTGCCCAAATCCGCATGGCCTATCGCTATGAAACCTGGTGTTATGAACTTAATTTAATTGCTGAAGGCCTTAAATCAGGAGACTAAATTAAATAAACCAAATAATAATATGGGTGAGATTTTCACTGGAGAATATGAATAATAATAGTTACCAGTTATTGAATCTCTACTATAAGCCAAAGATTATACTAGATATTATTCCACTGACATTATTTCACTTAATCATTTTCACTTTATGAAGTAGATAATATTACCTTCATTTGGGGGAAGATGAGTAAACTGAAGTTAGTGAAGTTAATAACCTGCACAAGGACACATCTGTTGAGTGGTAGCAATGCGGACAAAGGCTTGTCTGACTCCAGAGTCTCCGTGACTTTCAGGCAAAACATTTGCTCACATTTGCTCATATTTTTGCCCCACCTTAAAAACTATTAATAACTAATAATAACTTGAGGCGGGGCAAAAATTTGAGCAAATGACTTGTGATTGGGAGAATGTAGGCTTTTGGTTTATAGAATGAAATTTGCTTGAGGCACTTGGACCACTGGAACATCCTTTTGACAGGATACAACAGAAGACTGGCGTTCTTAGACAAAAACAGGTGTTGCCCAATATAGAAAAATCCATAGTTATGAGCTATTACACTTAGGGAGAATTTATCTTGCGAAAGGATTCTTAGTTGTAAGGACATACTTGGCAATAAAGTTACAGTCAGGTGTCCTTGTACATTTTAAATAACTTACTTACCAAAATAAGATACACATGTAACTTTTTAGAAACCTGCCTGTTACTCAAGCCCTGCCAGGTAGAATTCCAATTAGCTAGACCATACTTCTACACATACAACTGTGTTGCCATCTAGTGGCAGGGCTGATAGTTCATTTAATTTATTAAACAATTACTGATAAAACAGCCCAAGTACCATGTTCTATTTAGACAGCAAAGGTATAAAGAATAAGATTTCATTCCTACTCTCAAGTTGTTCACAGTGTGAAATACTAAGATGGGTGCATACAAATGTGAAAAAGAACATTTTGTGAAACATCTCAGAAAGTAATGACTTTTCAAATGGAAAAAATAAATTAAAGGCAAATTCCTGCATGTTTCCACATTCTATACAGGTAGCCGTAAGCATGGGTGTGATCCTGACAGCATGTTTATACTAGCCCCAGTGTAAGAATCCTCTCCCTGGTTTCTGAAGTTGAACTTCTGTTTGCTGAGTATTCCTAAGTCCCTTGGAGAACCTGATTTTATTTTACC